>NC_056741.1:1357327725-1357345225 GCF_019279795.1 Protopterus annectens | reverse complement strand
GCTCATTAATGAATGTATTTTATAGTTCTACCCAATATTTGTAAGTATCTTTTTATCACTATTGTCATTTTTCCATAACTTGGTAATTGCATAAAATGTGAAATGCCTCTCTTTTGTATTAGAGCAAGACATGGGCAAAAGGTTTGCTACATCTCCAATATAATTTAAAAACATACTAACTGTTCAAAGCAAAAGAAACATGAATTTCAGATAATTGTTTTTACCATGCTAATTTTAGTTTCCTAGATGTATGGCTATATGCTTATAGTTATTGTATCTTGCTGTCTGATTGCTGTTATAAATGCTGCCTGCAGGATATCAGCTTGTTGCATGTCATTTGCAATGTGTGTGTGTGTGTGTGTGTGTGTGTGTGTGTGTGTGTGTATGATTCATTTTATGGATCTCTCCTGACGTTATACAAATAGCCTCTAGGATTCAGAGAATTCCTCTATGACCATGCTAATTGCTCAGTACAGGTTGGTCAATTAGCATGATGGAGAGAAATTCTGATTAAGAGACATGGTAAAGCCACACTGAGAAACACCTCATTTGGGGGTGTAGCCAAGATGGCTAACTGAAAGCAGTAAGTGGTGAAAGCTCTGTGACTGTACACTACTCTGACAGAAAATGTAGTCAAAAATTAAAATTTGGAGGTACTTGTTAGCTGATTTTATTCATTAATAGTCAGAGAAAAGATGTAGAGCTTCATGTTCTTCAAAACTGTAATTTCCTGTTTGAATTCCAACTGCTTGGTTAAGAGAGAAGAAAATTCAACATGAGCCACTCAAGAAATGGTACTCAGGATTCATGAGTTAAAAAGACATCAAGTCAATAATATCTGGTATGCATGAATTATTACTTAAAATGGATAAAGTGGATACCAAAATAGAAAGTGTCAAGGAAGACACAAGAAAGAAGGTGAAAGCTTTAGAAATGCTTATGAAGTAACAAACTGCACAAATCAGCAGTACGGAGGAAGCTTTAAATAATTATGAAGGGAGGATATCTTAAGGTGAGTCTTCTCAGACTGAATTTCTTTTAAAACAAAATAATTGATTTATAGATAAAGTTGATGATTTAGGAAATAGACTGAGATGAAATAACATTAGAATTTATGGTATACCTGAAACATGTGAGGGAGACAATATAATAAACTTCTTAACAGCCTTGCTACATAAAACATTAAAGCTACCTAAAACTTTATATTTTGGAATTGAAAGGGCACACAGATCTCTTAGAGTATCTTTGAAGAAGGAAAACTCACCACCATGTTCAGTTATAGTTAAGTTTATGTCTAACTTAGGAAAAAGATCAAATATTAAAAACAGCATGGTCAAATCCACCTATTAAAATAGGTGAACATGTAGGCAGATATGACAATAATTATTCCAGTAAATGAGTATAAGAAAATCCTGTTTACCACTGATCAAAAAACATAAAAGGAACAATATTAAATTAATTATCAAATTATTTATTTTTGAAGGAACTAAAATATTTGACAGACTGAAGGAGGTATTCACTTTTGTTAACAGCAATACTACTTCTTCTTTCGGCTTTTTCCTGGTTAGGGGACGCCACAGCGGATCATCTGTTCTGTCATGATTGGCAGTGGAGTTTTACTGTGTCGAGTTGCCAGCCTGGCACCCAACCTTCCACAGAAGGCACACACACATACACACCTAGGGCCAATTTAGAGTGTCCAATCCACCTACTGCATGTCTCTGGGATGTGGGAGGAAACTGGAGCACCCGGCGGAAACCCACTTGACCACAGGGAGGACATGCAGACTCCACACAGAAGGCACCCCAGCCAAAAATCGAACCGGAGAACCTCAGCAATACAATCCTTAATAATACTGTAAAAATGGACAGGAACAGTATATCCCTCAAGAGAGAGAGAGAGTGAGTGAGCAGAATTCCTGGAAAACTGCTTCTAAAATTAAAAAGCTTAAAAACAAGTTTTTTTTTCTCTAATTGCAGGATTGTTATTATCTGAAACAATAGATTTACCCTTTAAGTAGAATGTTTTTATTGGATGTCACACTTCAAAACATTTGTAAGTATGTATTTATATTTTAAGCTTAAACATTTGTCATAATGAGGAATATCAATGGTTTGTTTTACTGTTTTACTGTATTTACAGTGGAAGAAAATATATTTCATTTAACTAAACTTATAAGAGTATTTCTAAATGTTAAACAAATACTTCCTGAAAGAAATTGTATTATTATAAGCAATATCATTGGTAACTTTAAGACTATATAAGTTAAGAATTGTATTTTATTTGCTCAACTCTGGTTAGTACGTGCATTGCTGGGTTAACTGAATCAGATATAAATAAGTGCTGTAATTTTGTTTTCTTTGTTCCTGTGTAATACATTCCTTTTACAGGTCATTAATGAAGCAAGTAACACTTAAAGCTTGAGAACAAAAGAATGCTGGTTATTTCAGAATGCAGGATTCTGGCTTACATTGCTTCTAGCCTTGAGCTTTTCTGAATAAAATGTAGGTCAAAGTTCATCACTGATATCTGTGAAAACTGAAAGGAACTGTATTTTTCTTTCATCTTTTTTCAAGTGTATACATGAGAAATCTACTCAAAATATATTTCTTTCTTCTCTTTTCTTAAAAGTGAAGAATTGTTAAAACAAAAGCTATAGTAATGTTTTATATTGAGCTGTTGCTGGCATAATTTGCTTACTTACATTTGGCTGAATGTTAATAGTTTATGCTGCAGTGTTATTAACTATACATATTAATGGAAAGAAGTAAATATATTCATTACTGATTAAAACAGTTTAATATAATTAAGAAGAATGAGAAACTTACAGAGGAAATTAGCTGCTGCTGTGTGCTGTGAGTAGTCATTTTCACATGCAATAATCAAGTTCTAATGTCAAGCTGTGAAGCTTAGATCAGAACAGCAGTTCACAATGGCTAAAATACACATTCAAATTAAACAAGCAGGATATCTTTTATATATGCTCAAGATTGCTTCTAACACTAGAATTAATACGAAGAGTAAACATCTTATGAATCATGTGCATATGCACAAGGAATGAATATCTACTATGTAAGGTTAATAAATGAGCAGAAATATATACACATACTGTAATCTCTAACAGAGAGTTGATTAAATAGCTCTTTAATGGGAGATTTTAGAAACACAAGTTACTTAGACTAAGGTAGAATATTAGTGGAGAAATAAAACAGAAAAAAATGTAAATAAAAAACTGCTTATAAGAAAAAAATATGTATTACATATACCTGCATATGACAGAAATGTGAATGTACAAGACCTCATATAATTTACATAGAAAATCATATAAAAATATTTGAAAATATCCTGAAAGCCAGAATTTGAAGCTTGGTTGTGTGAACTTTGAAGCGTTTTTGCATACTGCATGTTATTAGAGTCACTAATATTACCTAAAATAACTCATTTCATAAATCAGACTTGCAGTTTGAGTGTTATATTGCTGAATCAGTACATCCATTTTGATAGAAGGTAAAGTAGATTTTTCAATATGTTTGAACCTGAGAATGGAGAATGGGATTTGAATTAAGCACATTGTAACTTTTGAATACAATATAGACTGCATTTTTTACTCCATCAAAATAACAAGACATTCTCTTTGACTTCAGTAATGTACATATTTTATGAATTACTTTAAAAAGCAAAATGATTTTTAAATATTTTGTAATGTGTTACATAATTTAGAGATATAGACTCTGGTACTTTTAAAATTAATTTAGAGCTTTTGTTAGATTTATAAAATATGTGTATATCTTTTAGCATGATGTGTATATATATATATATATATATATATATATATATATATATATATATATATGCATTGATTTTCCTTCTGTATAATAGTTTAGTATAATAAGATGACCTGTCACTTGTAAGTTTACAGATATCTATTTCTTCATGCCCCACTTTATTCTACTTATTTATTTAGAGATTGAGATATAATACTGGTGAATGAGTTAATAATTTAGGAATATTTAATGGATAATTTATACTACTATTACATAAATATATAGTGCACTATTTGTTGGATTATTTAATATTTATGATTAATAGGAGAGGATTCTTAAAATTTTATGTAGTAATCAGGAATAGTTTTAAATGCCAAAATATGTAACTAAATTAATCGTCTCATTAGTTTTAACATATATAATATATTATTTGTAAGTCACAGTAACTTGTTGCTATTTTTTGTTGAATGTATAGATATTGGTAGGTAGACAGATAGCATAGTAATAGGCAAAGAAGGAACTTTAGTATCCATGGTAGGTTGCGTTTTATTAGTAATATATACAGTTACAGTTGTAGACTTTTTTTTGTTATTTACAAGTTTTAGTAGTTTGTAGAAAGAAAAAAATTCAAAAAATGTAGAATGTTAAGGTAGTGTTGGAGGAACACATCTGAGTCTTATACATGATTAAATTAATACAGTAGATACAGTTGTCATGTTATCTTTTAAAAGAAGTATTTTAAAATATGTGGTATGGATAGTTTTAACCTATTATCTATTAATGTAAATGGATTAAATAATGGCAACAGAAGGAAATCATTAATGAAATATCTAAAATTAAATAGAGGAGACATTATATTCTTGCAAGAGACTACTTTGATAGATAAAGATATGTAATGTTTACATAACTTAGGTCATAGAATATTATCATCTGCTTCTTTTAACAAAAAGAGGAGAGGAACAGCTATACTTTGGAGAAAATCTACTGTAATGCCTAAGGTCATAGATTCCATTAATGATCCCAAAGGAGTATACACGGTTGTAATAATTATAATGAGGAACTCTACACACTAGCTAATTTTTACTGGCTCCCCGGAATAGGTGTAAGAGTTGTTAAGATCACTTAGACTCACTAGAAAGTCATTGGAATGATAGTTTAATTCTAGCAGGGGATTTTAACTGCATATCTAGTGTAGAATATACAAGTGAATAGAAGAAAGCTAAAATTCTGGCAGCAGCTAAAGCACCAAACAGATAGATTAGTAATAATTTAGTTTATTTAATAGTAGAAGCAGAAGATAAGTCATTGTTCTTTACTCATTATTCTTATTTCCTGGAATGCAAATTAGAATTGATAGGATTTATGCCTCTACAGATTTGCTTAATAAAGCAAAGTATTTTAAAAATATTTTTGGCAATTATCTGATCATAATGTACTGACCCGCGGTGGTGGTGCTGCGGTAGCGTTGTTGCCTCACAGTAAGACGCTGTCCAGTTCGATTCTCAACTAGAGTGTCTACTGGGTGGAGACATGCGTGAATGGGTGTACCTTCATTGAAGGTTGTGCATCAGGGCTGGTAACTCGGCACGTAAAAATCAACTACCAATCATTAGCGGACTGGAGTTCTACTGTGGTGAGCCCTAACCGGGAAAAGCCGAAAGACACAACAACAACAAAAAAATCTGATCATAATGTACTAAGTTTTAATATAATAATGGATATAAGGACATTTCAGATTATATATAGAATCCCAGAATATATGATGAACTTAAAAGAATTTAAGAGTTATTTTAAGGAAAAATCAATAATTTTTTATTAGCTTTGAATGATATGGTCAGGTTAGTAAAGTCATACTATGAGAAGTCTTAAAAATGCATATTAAAGATAGAATGGAAGATGGGCTTATAATAAAATGAAAGTGTGAGATCAACGTCATTAGAAATACAAGATGAAATATACAAAGTGAGGTTTGGACAACAAAGAAATTAGATAATACTGAAGTCATTAAAAATTAATGACAAAATATCAAATAGTTTTAATGCATAAAGTGAAGACAGCTTTAGAAAAAATAACATTGCACAGTTATGTCATGACTTCAAAAATATACATAGATTAGCTAATAGAAGTAAGATGTTAAGCAAAAAGGCACAAAGCAATAATATCAAAAATCCTCACATTAATAAGCTTACTTCAGACATAGAGGAAATGCTTAATATTATTTAAAAAATCCATGAGGATCTTAAAGATAAAAGTAATAACCCTGATGATTACAAACCTGGCAAGTATTTAAAGAAAAATGTTACTAATAAACTTAATGACCAACCAGTATCACTGTTGAGTAAGCTTTTTACCATAATAGATGTTAAAGAACCTTTACAAATAGAAAAATTGTAAATTTCCAGGGTTAGACAGTTTATGTATCTTCCATTAAATATTTTAGAATTACTGAGTGATATTTTCAGGATAATTCAAAGTGACTAAATAATTCCTTCTTCGTGGAACTTTTCTGTAATCTCACCTATACTTAAACAAGGAAAGGGTAATAAGTTAGTTTCATATAGATCTATTTCATTATTAAATGTAGACTATAAAATATTACCTCCACCTTCACTACAAGATTAAGAGATATAATAAGATAAATAAATTAATAAAGATCAAAGAGTATTTATAGTCAATAGATTAATGTATGATAATATAAAAAAGAGCAGTAACTGTCTTAGATTTAGCAAAAAGAATGAACAAGAAATTGGCCCTAACTAACTTAGATATCAAGAGAACTTTTGATTCTGTAGATTGGAACTAGTTGATTAAAACTTTAGAAGTGTTTCTATTTCCACAACAATTTATTGGAATATTAAAATGCTTGTATAGAGACTCTAAAGCATACGTTAAATTTGGATCTTAAATTTCTCAAGGATTCTCTTTAAACAAAGGTACAAAGGAAGGGTGTCCCTTGTCCCCTCTACTATTGCATTAGTTATTGAACCCTTAGCTAATAGTATAAAAAGAAGTGAAAAAATTGATGGATTCTCTATTGACAAGAATTGTCAATCTAAATACAACTTTTAGCAGATGATAGTTTACTAACTATAGAAGGTCTGAATTATTCAATTGAAGAAATAGACAAGGACATTAAACATTTTCAAGAAGTATTGCTGCTGAAATTTAATAATAATAAAACTGAAACATTAGTGTGAAATCAATTACTAGATAGTAAGTTTAAAGATAAATATACATATAATTGGGAGGGAAAAATAACTAAAATATTTAGAAATAAAAATCTATTAAGATGTGAGTAAGATTATTAATAATCATTTTGAAAAAAATAATTGAAGTGTTACTTCTTATTAAAAGTAGAACTCATTTTTGTTTACTTTTAAATATAGGTTAATACTTATTAAAATAATTTTATTATCCAAGATTACATACATATTGCATTCAATAGCTTTAATAGCTGACAAAAACTTTTAAAGAAAATGGAAGAAATGTCAACTTCTTTCTTATGGTATCCTAAAAAGCCAAGAATTGCTTATAGAAATCATATAAGATTATGGGAGTATGGTGGTATTACCTTCCCAGATGTAGAACCTTTATTCTGTTGCTGCAAATTTAACTTTGTTATATAGACTCAACCTAACACTAGTCAATGGAAAACCATTCAGGAGAAGATTTTACTGAATTTTTATAAGTTTAGCAAATATGATAAATTAAAAAAAATGTAACATTCCTTTCATCCAGCTAATAAAATTTGCCTTAGAAGGCAACTTGTTTCAGTCATTAGACTTTGCATATATGAAATCAATTCTTAAAATAGTTAATAAGTATGTTTTTAAAACTCCATTAATATCAACATGGAAATCTTTGTGCTTTTCCATTGCATACTCCTATAGATATAACGAAACTCAGAACTACGTTAAAATAAATTTATTAAAAAGGAACTGGATTAGTAATATGGTCTGACTGGTTTGAAACAAGTAAAGCTAAGACAATGAAAAACTATAAGTTGGATGAATCTGTTAACTAGTTAATGTTAACCATCAGTAAGAAATTAAATGAATTTGTAAATAATATATGTGAAGATTAATAGGACACTGTTTCCCCATTATATGAATATATGAATGCTATCATTGGGGGTAAATTGACCTACAAAGAAAGCTTGTCCTAGTTATATAAGTTAATTATAAATAATAATAATAATAATTTTGATGCAAAATTCTGGACCTTTTTTAGATAGGATTGAGTGACTCAATAGACGTTAAGAATAAAACTTTGTTACTTAAATCAGTTAGTCAAACTTCTTCAAGTTTATACTGGAAAGTTTTTATGTGGAAATATATACATAAAATGTTTGTTACTTCCTATAAAATATCTGAGTTTAGTAAATTAATTCTTCAGTCTGTTGTAGATGCAGTAAAGATGTAAAAGTTGATTGGACACATTTTTGGAGTGTGAAAAATTAAATGTATATTGGGAAAATATAAGTATGTTTTTTAATGGGTTATCGTCTGATAATTGTCCTTTAACTAGATCAATAATATTAATGAATGTTCCACTTCCTTTATCTGTAAAAGCCAAACAACAGAACCTGTTCTGGAGTCTCCTGGCAGTAGATAGAAAAGTTATTACAACAAATTGAAAATTGAATTCAGTTCCTACATTCAAAGAATTTTTAAATTTAACAGGAATATTATATAAAACTGAAAAAGAAGTGATCAGAACAAGATCTAGAAATCATACTATGACTTTTAGCAGTTGGGATAGCCTTGAAATGTTGATATTAATATACCAAGACTCTTAATGTGCTACTTGTATAAGATTACCTTGAAGATTCAGTGTATTCCTGACATTGTATGACAGTATGTGATGCTGCATTTCTTCCTTTCTGTGTAGATATTGTTAATGTGATAAATTAATAAAACATTTTCTTAAAAAAAAAAAAACAAAGAAGAAACACCTCATTCAAGGTAAAGCCAAGTTGAGAGACACATCACTAACAGCTCATCACCATGTCCCAGAATCTAAAACTATGCTGCCAGACCAATTCTCATTAGTATTCTACATAGCAGCCCATGCATTACATTAGCAAAGGCACCCTTTACACACACACACATGCACACACTGACTCAGCATCCCTTACATCTCCTCTATGCAATCATCACCCTGGCAGATACACACACACATTCAGCATCCCTTACTTCTCTGCATAGTGTAACGACTACCCAGGCAAACACACACACACACACACACACACACACACACACACACACACACTCAGCCTCATTCATGGCCCTACAGGCACACACACACACACAAATGCTCCTACTTACACACCCCATCCCATCCTCACAGCTCTGCTATACTTACCTGGACCACAAGTACTCCCATGTGATGATGTTCACTTTTTCCTCCTACAGTAGAATTTTACTCAGCCAATCTGAGTAATCTGTAGCTGCAAACATTTCTGTGGCTTCCCCATTGATACCACTATCTATGCTAAGGCCCCTGTGAAGGAAAACCCTCAGTGGTAGAGTGATCTCTGAATTAGAAAGGCTTAATGCAATGTAGAACACTTCTGAGATAAGGCTTCTGCATCACAATAAGCCTTTCTGAATTCTCCCAGCCTGTCTTTAACATTCTTTAACACTTGTTAATAATTTAGTTAATTAAGTTTGTATACTGGGGAAGGGCTGTACAGATACAATAGTAACGATGGTATATTTTTACATGTATGTAAAAATATGCACAGCGGGAGAAATAGTACATTAGGTGCATAACTAAATATGTTTATATGCAAAAAAGGGGTGATAAGGGGAAATGAACAAGAAGAGAACAAAAAGGGAGGAGTAAGTAGGAGCTAAAAAGACAGTATCAGAGTAAAGAGATTAGACCTGAGAAATCTGTTAGGATATGCATATCTTTGTATAGATTAGTGACTGACTCATGGTCATAAGAAATGTTAGTCATAAGCCTACTAGCCATAACTAAATATGTCTTGTGTTATGTGGCCCAAATGAGGACATTTGCAAGGTCTCTGTTGATGTTATAGCCTTCTCTGACTACTGACTTCCACTAGAGTAATTTTGCCATCTTTGATTTGACCCCAATGTTCATTCCTTATTAGGAGAAATCTACTTCAGTTGCAGTTGAGCAAAGTTTGGAAACAATGTACACAAGGAACATTGATGGTAGAATGCAGAAGTCCATAGAGTTATCATAAGAAAGAAATGGAAAGCAGTAAAGTCAGACTAAGCTAAGAAATAATACTAGCTGGCTAACAAAGAGGCTAAGAGAGCAGTTGCAATTGCAAAGAATGAGGCATCAGAGGACTTCTACCAGCTTCTGGAACATGACTTTGTAAATGTCATAAGGTAACTTCATCAGGTTGCAGGGCAATGACAGAATGGCAAAGAGGGAGTCAAGGGCAGATGGAAGGAGGACTTGGAGAAACTTCTGAATGAAGAAGCACTGTACTGCCATATGCACAACCTACAGTGAAAGACATACAGTTTGCTGACAAAAATGAAGTCAGGGAAAGTGCCAAGTTCAGATGAAATTACAGCAGATATGCCTATGCTGTTGGTACTGTTAGGGAAGAAATGGCTCTTGAGTGTACAAAGAGAAATGACTTGGGTATAGATGATTTGGATATAGAAATATATATTGAAAATAATTCAATACAAAGAACTAACAACAGACAATAGAAATACTTTCATTAAATCTATCAGTGTAAGTGATGTTAAAACCATATTAAGAAATTAAAAGATGATAACTTCAAGAATAGATGGAATTATACCTGGGGTATATAAAATCTTTCATCTGAAAGTTATTACATAATAAAATAATATTGCTTTATGCATTCACATCATCAATATTAGAACTGAACAAAAAATTACAGTAGAGTGTCCACCATCTGAACATAGCTCATTATTAATCACGGATTACAAAATGTTGCTAATTTTAGCAGCCAGAATAAAACAAATTACCATAGTTAACAGAAGAATGTTAGGATTTATAAGAGATTTGGTATGATACTTCATTAACTGATTTTGCCAATTTCAATAAGCAGGATTTAACATTCATTTGTCATGATATTGAAAGAAAAGACGCTAATTACTTAAAATAGTAATGTTTGTTCACAATACTCGTAGATTTTAGTTTCTCTAAATGTTTTATTAATTTAATCAAAATGTTATAATTTAAAACTTAAATTAAGATAGAAACATTCTTGTTACAATATATTGAAACCCAAGTAAACAAAGCAAGGTTATCTCCTTTCATGATTATTGTTTGCCTTAGCAATGGAACCATACCTCTCAACCATACCAAATTCCTTGGTATTTACCAGTTGTGAGGGCAAAATAATGGGGTGCCATGAATTCCTGAGTGGCCCCTTCAATTTCCCAATTTTTTTCAATTTTTTTGAAGTTGTCATCATGCATCCCAGGGGCATGCATGCAGTGATGACATCAGGCAGACTGTTAGACTGTTGGAGACTCGGCTCACCTTGGACTGTGTTTACTTTATCACCTAGCTGACCTATTTGATTTGGAAATTTGGAATAGCAGGGGCAGGGTAGCACAACAGGCAGCAGTGAGTGGAGAAGCTGTTTACACAGTTTAACTTAAGTAACTTCTAACTTCTGTCAAACCTAAGATCCAGTGCAGCAGAGTCCAGTCTGCCCAGCATCTGCATGCACTCCTGGGATGAGAAAATTTACTTTCCCCTGTGGCCTGATCTCCAGCTCCAGGTAAGTAAAAAAAAAATGCATATGTAATGTATGCATATCATGCATGCCCTACTGCCATAACTCAACTAACAGGCTGCAGCTAAGGTAACATTTGTGGTGTAGCTTTTAAAAATATTGTAGTTGATGCATTGTCTAGAAGATGTTGGAATAGTTTTGATCAGATAATATAGCTGGATTTAAGGTTAAGCACGTTGTACTGTGCACCATATTCACTTGTTGTACCAGACAGTTCATTGCAGTTGTGATTTGGGGCAAGCTAAAAAAATATGGGGCAAAATCAGGAAGTTTTATGAAATTCTGTGCAGAGAAGTATGATCCACAGCATTTGGACACCCTGGACCCAAAGTGGCAAGTGGCTGAATCAGTGTATAAATTAATTTGCAGACTACGTTTTCAGCACATCAGTTTGTTAACTAGAGATTTTCTCTGGTGCGGTGGTGTCAGGTCAGCTCCATGTGGAAACTTGCATGACATGCACTTTTCCTGATTGATAAATATTTACTTAGTACTCCGGTGTTAACTTTTCTTGTGTTCCTCTTGTTATTTTATGCAATTTATTTATTTTGGGACTGTATTTACTTTAATTTTAAGGGTGCTCCTTTTTAAGAATGGTCCCATAGCTGGTGTGGTTTGCGTGCGTGCATTGTACAGACAGACATCCTGCTCTTCCTGAACACCCACTTAATTTAAATACAGCATTTAAGGGAATTTGCTGCTAATGAGTTATGTGTGTTTAGAATGTTTTTGCTGCTTCACCAAGTAAGGGAATTTGCTGCTTCATTGTGTGTGTGTGTGTGCGTGCATGCGTGCGTGCGTGCGTGCGTGTGTGTGTGTGTGTGTGTGTGTGTGTGTGTGTGTGTGTGTGTGTGTGTGTGACTCAGGTAGATACACCTGGTGGTTAGTGTTACTCAGGCTCAAACCCTGTACCTTAGGTACAAGAAACAAGAGCCTAAATTCTCTGCCCATGCCACCACGGGTGATTCAAGGAGTTGAGTCCATAGCTTTTAACTATCCAGATTTTCACAGAGTGTCTGGAATGTTTGGTTCATACTTTTGGTCTGTTCTTCTTAAAATTTGTGTTTTTCTGGCAAATCAGTGAAAACTGAATTCACTAAATAATGATAGCCATTTAACTTTCAGTCTTCCTATATTTCAGAAAATACATAACACAAAACATTTTATTTTAGCAACTTTCTAAGATTATACAAACAATGTTTAAAATGTGTCCCTGATTTTGCCCCCCCCAATACATTTTGGCTTATTCCAGATTTTGTGTCCTGCAAAGTTTAGAGATATAGTTGAGTGTCAAGTGGCTTTTACAAGCATCTGAGAGCTTCAGGGATAAGAGAAGCTTTAGTGCTGCTTATGCCAAGTCTGCTTGCATTGTTAGTAGCACAACAGGTGGTATACTTGCTTTTGATGCAGAAGGCTGTGGGTTCTATTCCCACGGTATGTAGAGGAATTGCTGATAATGTACTGTTGTACTTTAAAGGGGGTGGATGCTGGAGTCCTGAGAATATCCTCCTTTGGTAACTGTGAACCTGTTATCAGTTTGTCATCCATTCCCTGTTGCAATATTACTAGTTTATCATTTTTAAATGTAACATAGGCAATGTATTCTTCAAGGGCAACAGGCACTTTATTTGTAGATAACTTTTACTTCTGCAGAGATTGTGCATATTTACTAATGTTGGCAGTTTGTAATGACATAAGTTTGAGTAGACTTTTATGATGCAAATGTTCTGAATTGGGCAGTTTTGTCATTATTGGTTCATACATTTTGTTTCATTGCTTACTGAAAAATGTTCAAAACAATAAATTTAAAACACACTGTAGCAAGTGTGCTGTATTATACAAGAAATATAATTTAATACAATCAGGAAGGTGAATCAAAGAACGCATGTATGTTTGCATGGTCCTTAATATGTGTGGAAGGGGCCAATGATATGAAAACAGCCCAAAGGTAAACTTTATCTGCAACTGGGCAGATGCATTTTCTTTGACTATGGGTTTAATGCTGTTTCAATGAATGTGAGTTTCAAGGGCAGTGAAGTTTTAATGCTAAATCTGTTTTCATTGTGAGACTGTATTGCTTTGTTTAGCAGATGCCTATCAGTGTTTGTGCTATAAAATTTAAATGAAATCCAAATAATCACTGTAGAAGTAAAGCATGAAGCAGTATGCACGTTACACTGTTTATAGTAAATGGGGAGAAATAGCCAAGTAATGGGACACTGGAATGGCTGCGGGGGGGCTGTGTATGGGGGGGGGCCATATTTGACCATGATTTTGTGAGGGAGGAGGGGTCGCAAACTCAGACAGCTCAGGATGGCACAAACTCTAGCTATGCCACTGGTGTGGTCTCTGTTTACATTTTTGGATCATTGAAAGTCTGTACCATTTTGGCCTTTTTTACAGAATCAATTTTCTGATGTTTATGTAAAAGACTCTCAGTCTTCAACACAAGATCAAGCAGCACCTGCTAGTGGGAGAAATTTACACTTCTGTGAATTCCTTGCCTTTTAAGTACACTATATTTAAATGTCAAACAGTGTAACAACTTTTTTTTAAACAAGAAACATTTTTATTAAATTATCATGTATGACATAGAAGTGCCAAATGGGAAATAGTTAATAAGCAATTTTTGTGTTTAATAAAAATCATATTTAATAAGCAGTCGTCTTTGTTCATCTGGGTTAGTGGATTTCTTTTCCTTTCTTGAAATGAGGTACCTGTCCTTATTGAATAACACACTTAAGTTAAAGTCCTAAAGGTATGCAGGAACTATTCTGATAGTTTCCTTTCACATGGCATGAAGAGGACCTACACAGTGCTTAGTAATGCCAGGCTATGCTTGGATTTGTATCATATCTTCAAATAATGTAAAGACAGTCAGTAAAGAAGCACAGCAAGCTTCTCTTCTGGGTTTATATGATTCAGAGTCATGTTTTACTTAAACATTGTATAGAGTTCAAATATTGATAGAAATAACACTGTTGTTCTGCTTATATTTGTATGTTTAATATTTTGTTCTTCAGTTTGCTTTTAAAAGTTAGTATCCCTCAATTCCACCATAGTGGGTGGGGTTACATAATTATGCATGCAAATTGTATTTTAATTAGTGTACATATTTTTGGCCAGTTTTACCTACTTTTTGTGGGCCTTTGTCCAGATTTTTGATGATTCCAAGTTGAAGTATGTCTGGAACCTTAAGCACACAAAATATAACAGGAGAATATAATTAAAGGTTTGGAAGTGATCAGAAGTTTAGAAACAAAAATATTATTTGTAGATAATATATAACATACTGCTAACATTAATAACTGCAAAAACATCAGTAATACCTTGATAAGCAATCCAGTGAGTTTCAGATCTTACATTTCAACAAAAAGCTAACTCATTATTAATAAATCAGAAATGTGATTCATATCATGAAAAATCTTTCTCTATAATTATAATTGTACCAAGTAAAATCTTTAGATGGGGTAAATTAAATGTAAAACAAATTAATTATACTGCATTATTAATATTATAAAATAATTTATTTTTAACTAGATAAATGTATATTTCAGTTTTGATGATAAATTATATTTGATCAGAATTATTTTGCTTTCAAAAATAATATCTATAAGATGAATAAACCATGAATTTACAATTTCATTATCCACAAACAATCAACTTGGAGAATTATATAAGATGCTAGTAACTTTTATAACAACCATACAAGCATATAATAAAACTTAATAATCATATAAGACCATGGGGTTATGGAACAATTGGATTTCCAGATAAAGAAAAATGTGATATAAACTCAAGTTTCATAACTGTAATTTGTTCTTAAGCAGTTACATGGAATGATATTCATATATCGTGTAAAGAAATTAAATTGAAAATATCTGAACAGTCTTTAAATATTAATTAAAATAAAATGTTTTAGCTTTAGTTTTCAGTATTATATTTTATATCAAATTAAATGTATATTATTGCAATATTAAAGCTAGTTAACATTTTTGTTGACATTTAGACTTAAAGAATATTTCCCTTTTTACAGAAGGAAATACAGTCAGAGCTAATTATTTAAGATGAGGGAATGGAGTAAGAAGAGTTTCTTGTTTTTGTTCAATTGTTTGGATAATAATGTCCTTTGGTAAAGTTATAGTTAAATATAATTTAGACAAAGTAAACTGGTTATTGATTCAAAGCATAACAAACTTTATTTTGCAAAGACAATTTTCAACTCTGAATTTAAGTCCCATTCAAAAATGTTAAATTGTGTAGTTTCAAAGAAGATTGGCTAATTCTGAATCAAGGCATAATTTATTTAACTTATATAAAAG
This sequence comes from Protopterus annectens, assembly GCF_019279795.1. Classification (NCBI taxonomy): domain Eukaryota; kingdom Metazoa; phylum Chordata; order Ceratodontiformes; family Protopteridae; genus Protopterus; species Protopterus annectens. The sequence continues at coordinate 1,357,329,377 of NC_056741.1, read as the reverse complement.
TCTAATAGACTGTTAGTGATAAAAGAATCATATGGAAATTATATGAATCAAACTTTATTTCCTAGTTTGTTTGATGCAAACCAACAGTAATTTTGAAATGTTCTGCAGGGACTACGATGTTTTCTTTTTAAAAACTCTTCACATGAACATATATTTTTGAGCATTTTAACACTGCATTGAATGGAAAAATGCTTAATAAAGAAAATAATATTTGTTGGAAATGCAATATAACTATTAAAGTAGATTGGCAAAACGTTTCATGACTGTGTAGTATTAAAAGATTTTTGAGCAAGATGACAGTTGTTTGGGATTATCTGTATCAGCTGATAACTTTATGCAGACTAAGCACGTAGTACAGTTCTTTGCGCCTCTCACTAAATGTGTTAATCCTAAGCAGTGTCTGCTTTTCTGGTGCCTGTTAGTAATAACAAAGAAACCAATACCATGAAATTGGAAAACAATCTACTCCTGTTCCTTGTTTTGAATTCAAATACTTATTATCCACTGTGTTAAATAAATAAAATTTTAAATAAAGAAATTAATGCATTTACTGTGCATTCTAATAGTATTACAGTAAATTTTAAATTCTAGCCAGAATTAGCAATGTGATAGATAAATATGATAAAGATACACTGTTAAATAGAGATGAATTTTAATAAATTTAAAATACATAATATAATGTGAAGTAATATTAAAGGTTGTTATTTTGCAATTTGTAGTGTGTTTACTATATCATCATCATCATCATCTTTTGGCTGTTCCCGTTAGTGGTCACCACAGCAGATCATCTGTTTCCATTTCTTCCTGTCCTCTGCATCTTGCTGTGTCACAGCAACCACCTGCTTGTCCTCTCTCACCACATCCATAAACCTTATCTTAGGCCTTCCTCTTTTCCTGTTACCTGGTAGCTTCATCCTTAACATCTTTTTCCCAATATACTAAGCATCCCTCCTCAGCACATGTCCAAACCAATGTAATCTTGCCTCTAGGGCTTTTTATCCAAACCTTCAAATCTGAGCTGACCCTCGAATATACTTATTCCTAATCCTGTCCACCCTCGTCACACCCAGTGCAAATCTTAACATCTTTAACTCTGCCACATCCAGCTTAAACTCCTGTCTTTTTGTCAATGTCACTGTCTCCAACCCATGTAACATTGCTGGTCTCACTACCCTCTTGTAGACCTTCCCTTTCACTCTTACTGGTACTCGTCTGTCACAAATCACTCCTGACACTCTTCTCCACCCACTCCATCCTGCCTGTACTCTCTTTTTCACCTCTCTTAAACATTCACCGCTACTCTGAACTGTTGATCCCAAGTATTAAAACTCATCCACCTTCGCCACCTCTACTCCTTGCATCCTCACCATTTCTCTATCCTCCCTCTCATTCACACACATATATTCTGTCTTAGTCCTGCTGACCTTCATTCCTCTTCTCTCTAGAGCATATCTCCATCTCTCTAGGGTCTCCTCCACATGTTCCCTACTCTCACTACAGATCACAATGTCATCTGCAAACATCATAGTCCACGGGGACTCTTGTCTGATCTCGTCTGTCAACCTGTCCATCACCACTGCAAATAAGAAAGGGCTCAGAGCTGATCCTTGATGTAACAACACCTCCACCTTAAATGCATCTGTCACTTCCAC
>NC_056741.1:1357317725-1357322725 GCF_019279795.1 Protopterus annectens | reverse complement strand
TTTTTTTACTAATGCTGAATGGCTGAGATGTAAATAGTCCTATTTTGATAAAAGCTTTGGAGTCTATCTATAAACTTATTATTCTAATAGAATTTATTTTATTTTTTATTTTACATTTGTTGACCGGGCTAGTCTAGCTGGATACATGTCTATTTTCAGTAGAGGCCCAGGGAGATAAGCTCCAACAGTCATTACAAGTTTAAATAGAGAAAAGGTAATACAAGATTAAAATTTATAAACAGAGCTAGTTAATGCACAAATACACAAATATGATAGGAGCAAAAATGAAAAGTATAATCATACGATGTTTTAAAATAAAAATAAAAATACAAAAAAAGTATTTTTTTGTTTTTTTGTTTTTTGGTATTTTGGATTACAAAAGTCATTCAGTGTATATGTGATAGCATATATCTGCATAGATGTTATGTAGAGGGAGTGCTATCAAGATATAAGGAGAAGAGAAAGAACGAATCATGTAAGAAAAAAGGAGAGAGAGGAAAAAGGAAAGTTAATCTGGGTTGGTGCAGGAACAAAGCCAGTGTTTATTAAGATGCATTTTCAGTTGCTTTTTTAAAATTGGTAGAGAGGATAAAGATGAGATATCAGAGGGGAGTTTGTTCCACATTTTTCCAACAGAGTTGGAAAAGAGGGAGTCACCTGCAGAGTTTTTGGGTTTGGGAATATTAATCAGTAGTTTGTTAGAAAAATGTAGATGTTTCAGGTTATTGTACGGTGAAATGAGGTTAGAAAGTATTGGTATTTTAGTTGGGTGGTATAGAATCTTGTGAGCTATTAAGAGCTGCTGAGGTACAAGCTGGTTAGGAAGTTCAAGCCAACCTAGTTGTCTTAGGTTCAGGAAGTGGTGAGTTCTAAATGGGGATCCTATAGCAAATCGAGCAATATTATAGTAAGATGTAGCTAGTTTCTTAAGGTGGTTTTTGGAGAGATTAGTGTAAATGGGGGAAGCATATAGAAGAGTAGAGATTAGGTGAGATCTGGCTAATGTGGTCCTTGCTATGGGTGTAAGGAAGGGTTTGATTCTGTAAAGGGATCCTATTTTTTTATTAACTAATTTTAATGTATTGTTGATATGAGCATCAAAGCTGAGATTATTGTCAATAGTTATCCCTAATAATTTTGTAGTTGAATCTGGAAAAATAACAGTACTATCAGTGGAAGTGAGAGTGAAGTTTAGTGGGGTAGATTTACGAGTAGGTGAGAACAATAACAGTTTGTTTTTCTTATGGTTGAGGAGTAGGCAATGGTCTCAGAACCATTGTTCAACAGAGGTAAAAGCTTTTTGGGTAAGAGACTGGAGTTCAGTTTGAGAGGTAGCAGTACAGATTATAGTCGAATCATCTGCATATTGTATGTAGGTACTGTTTGGGATAGCTCATTGGATGTCGTTAATAAAGATAGAAAATAGAAGCGGGCCTAGGATTGATCCTTGAGGTACACCTAGAGAGATAGGAAGGAGATTAGATACTGAGTTTTTCCAGAGTACTGCCTGCTGACGGTTTTCAAGGTAAAATGTAAACCACGTTAAGGAAGGAGGATCAAGTGAGAGAGATTTTAGTATGTGCAGAAGAAGTTTGTGGTTAACCATGTCGAAAGCTTTAGATAAGTCAGTGAAGACTGAAGATGATAGTTTATTGTTGTTACGGTTATAGTTGATGGAGTTGGTAAAGGAGAGTAAAGCAGTGGTGGTGCTGTGGGAAGGTCTAAATCCATGCTGACAGAAAGTAGGTTGTTATGGAGAAGGTGGTTAAGTAGTTGTTTATGGATACATTTTTCCATGACCTTAGCTCTAGGTGATAGAAGTGCTATGGGGTGAAAGTTTGAGTAATTGTTAAGAGTTTTCCCCTTTGTGTAGAGAGATGATGTGAGATATCTTCCAGATAGAAGGGAAGATTCCTTCATTTATAAACCTATTTATCAGAATAGAAATGGGATAGGCAGTAGCTTTGGCTCCTATTTGCAAGAATTCTGCGGGACGTTTATCTGCAGAGGGGGTGGTTGGTTTTAATTTTTGGAGCAGTGATAAGATAAAGGAGGTAGAAACAAGTTGTAGGTGAAGGGAGGGAGGTGGATTTAAAGTAGGTGAGAGTAGCTTTGAGGTGTCGGGAGATAGGTGACTAGCAAGAGTTTGGATAGTATTAGTGAATAAGAAATAATTAAAGTCATTGGCTATCTGTGTGGGATTCTCGGGGTTAGAGTCCTGAGGGTTAGGTGTAATAGACTGGCTTGGGGATAAAAGATTATTAATACTGGCCTAGAATTTTTTAGGTTCCTTTTTGGAGGTTTATTGTAATTGAAGGTAATAGTTTTTTTTGTCTGTTAGGATGGCTTTTTTTGTACTGTTTCTAAGCTCTCTGAAGTTCTGGCAGTCAGTTAGATTCTTAGTGGCACGCCATTTAGCCCAAGATTTGTTTCTGAGAATGATTTTTTGCCTAGTATTATTGGTCAACCAGGGTGCTGCCTTAGCTTTGGTTCTAATAGTATGACTTGGGGCATGATGATCCAGGATAGGTAAGAATGTAGAATTGAAGTATTCTACTGCTTCATTAAGTGGGAGATATTTTAGTGGAGACCAATTACATTGTATTAATTTAGCTTGAAAATGTGCAGAGTTAAATTTCTTTTTTGAACGTAGTGTTCTATAAGTGGTAGGGAAAGTTAGGTTGGTTTTATGTCTAATGACATAAGTTAGTGAGTGGTCGCTAAGATCATCTGGAAGGGTGCCTGATTGGTAAGCTTGTTGCGGGAGTATTAGTAAGAATCCAGTCTAAGATGGCTTCATTGTTATTGGTTTTATTAGTTCTGGTAGGACAATTGATAAGTTGTGTAAAGCCATATAGGTTTATGTGAGAGGTGGGGTTTGTATTATTACAGGAATTTCAATCAATGTTAAAGTCACCTAGGACTAATGTTTCTTGAGGGAGGTTGGTAGAGAGTGAACTGAGGATACTTTCTAGTGTGTTCATGTTATTTCCTGGAGGAAGATATACACAAATGATGTTTATAGATTTATTAGGGTTGAGTTGTAGCTTAGAGCTGATAACTTTGGTATTATTATCTAGGGTAGAAATCAGATTTGTAGTACTAATTTGGAATTGTGCTTTATAGAGAATTACTACCCCTCCTCCCTTTTTGGCAGTGCGGTCAAGTCTAATGATGTTATACCCGGGTGGGGTGATTTCATTGTCTTTAATGGTAAGGCTTTAGCCATGTTTCAGTTAAACATAAAATATCAAGTTGATGGATTTCTAGAAGGGCATGGACTTCAGTAATTTTATTACAGATACTTCGTATATTGAGATGAGCAATAGAGAGAGAGTTGGTAGGTATGGTAGGTGATAAAGAAGTAGCTTTATCTTGTTTATTATAGGCATCAGTATTGGCATGGTGTGGGCCAGGGTTAGGATGAATATCTCCATCCAACAGTAAGTGGAGGAGTTTAAAATATTTAGGCTGGAGAAGTTTGTAGAAGCAGTCAATTAGTTTCCTAGATTTTTGTTTGCTAAACTTGAAGTGTGCTAGCCTATGGTATTTGGCTAGTAGGTAGTTGGGTTGAGTAGTGAGATTTAAGAAGGTAGGAGAGAGAGGTGATATAGGTGTAGAGGTGTGTTTTGAGGGAAATGGATGAGTAGAGTAAAGTGGGAATTCATAGGAGGTTGAGAGATAAGTAGTTACAAGAGAAGATATAAATGATAAGCTGATAAGTAGTTTAAGTTTAAAGGGGTAAATGTTGTACACATTTTAATGATTGGGGGGATGAGCAAGAAGGTAAGAGGTAGATTGAAGGTACAGATGAGGAGTAGTAGTATGACTTAAGTAATAGCAGAGGAGTTAGGTTAGTTAATTAGTGGGTGTGATGTACAACAAAAAGGGTTGGGTGAGTTTATGATGAGATCCATCTGATTGGAGTGGAATAGGATGGGGGTGTTCCTAGTAGTGGAATAAATGTAGGAGTATTGGGGGCGGGTGAGAATTGGGGGCAGGGTAGGGGAGCGGAGTGAGCCCAAAGGGTGAACGGAGCGGGATAGAGCAACATAGTGAGAGAGACCAGCTGAAAAAGTATCAGCCACTACTGTTCACAGGAAGGTAAGTAGGTTATTGGATAGAAAAACTGTATAAAGTATTACTTTATGTAAGAACAAGGAAATAACTAGGTTAATGGATAGAAAAACTATAAAAAGTATTACTTTATGTAAGAACAAGGAAAAGACAATTATAGAGGAGTTTTATCCCTTGGCTGGTTAAGGTTAGGGGGAGGGTTACATTAGGATTCAGAGAGTATAAAAGAGATTTAGGAGGCTATTGGGTAGTTACAGGCAGATAGAGGTAATGTTAGACATTAGGGTTCAAAAAAGATACAGGCTGTAGGAAGTATGAATACTGTCACCTAGAGTAGAAAGGAAGGATATCAGCTAGAGAAGGAATAAAATAGGGGAGTCTATTTAAGTAAGTCCTTTTTTAGAATAAGCTACCTGGAGTTAATAGACTAGAAAATATGGAATGCAGGTGGGAGAGGGGGTGGTACCGGACTGTGGTAGGCTGCTGATTCACACACATGGAAAGACAAGCTAACATAGATAGGTATTCTTGGATTAATAAGTCTAGTACAGGGCTACATACATTCAAATGTGAACATAAATGGGGTCTGAACAGTAGTTGTATTCCTTGAATGGCCCAGACTAGCAGGTAGGTATGTCCTGGAAAATCAGCAGAGGTGGAAAATCAGCAGAGGTTTTGCAGGAGTGAATTCTTAGAGTCCAGGTGCAGAGAGGGACCTTCAGGTGTGCAGTACTGGGGAAGACAGTAAAAACATGCAAGTTAGGTGATAAAACAAAGAGAGAAGATGAGCAAGTAGAGTAGAAGGAGAGAGTGGATGTAGACAAGAGTGATGAGGAATGGAGGAGTGGAAAAATGTGACTTGATATATGTAAGATAAGTTGAGGGAGAGTTAGAGTAAAGTAGAAGAAGAGAGAGAAAAGCAA
>NC_056741.1:1357277725-1357312725 GCF_019279795.1 Protopterus annectens | reverse complement strand
TGGAAAAGTCAGTTCAACTCACCCCTAATAGCACCCCTAGCTGCTTTTGAAAAACTATCTGAGAGAGACATTACAGAGCTCTAGAGTTTGAAAAAAAAAGCTTCCATGTTTTACAATTTGACAGTAAAGGAAAATCAACTTTTGGAGAAATTGAAACTCATTTATAACATACGGATAAGGAGACTGGACAAGGATGGGGGTGTGGTAATGATGGATTGCTTTTTATATACTCAGAAAATACTAGCTTTTTAAATAAAGGCAATCTTTTTATTTATGTGTCCAAAAATAAGGTGAATATATCATATCATAGAATAGACATGTGGCTTAATGACTTATGTTGTGAGAATTACCTTGCTAAGAACATCCCAATTGTCAATAAACCATTGGTACCGGCTATTTTTGGCATACCCGATGTGCATAAATCATGGGTTGATTCACCATTCAGACCTGCCATAGCAGCAGGGGGGTCCAAAACAGAATCAATTGCTAATTATGTAGACCATAGAGTCAAAACTTTTTTGATGATATTGCTTATGTACTAATAGTTTTCTGGCATTTTTTGAGGACTATGGGCAAGAGGGTCTTCAATGCATCTTGTTATTTGGTTACAATTGATTTTAAGGGCCTATTTCTAGTAATTCCACATGATGATGGACTATAGTGGTTATTGAAAGACTTGTTTGAACATATACAACTTCCCCTTTAATGACATTAAAATGCTTAAATCACTTATAGAACTGGTGTTAACCAGCAACCTTGAAGGATCGTATTACAGGCAAATTAAGGGTGTTGTAATGGGGGGAGCAATGGCTCCAATGTTTGCAAATATTTTTCTGTGGTGGTGGGAAACCAACCATGTTTTTAAATCTGACTTCAACAAGCATCTTTATAATTATTTGAGATATTTGGATTATACTTTTATTTTGTGAACAGGAAACTTGATTGAATTTGATGACTTTATGGATTACTTTAATAGTCCAACATCTTTTTTGGAATTTTCCTATACTATTCATGATTGTGAAATTTACAGGAAGCCCATCTACTCAAATATATATTTATGCATATTTTTGTATTACAACATGCAATAACCCCATTGGCAAAAGATCTACTTAAGAGACAAATGATCGTAATTTTGCTAAAGAAATTAGCACTAACAAAAAGATATTTCTGGAGAAAATTATCTTTTAAATATGCTGGAAAACTAGCAACAGAGGTCATGGCCAGTAGGTATATGAAGTTTTACCCCCTTATAAAATTCTCTGAGGCCAGTTTGATTAAATATGGTAGTACAATGGATTGCAGTACCTCAGTGGTATTAATGTGTGTCAGCAAAACACAAAGAATAAGAGAAATTCTAGATAGAAGTTGGACTTGGGTCTTTGATGCTTTCAGTCTTGGAGATATGCTAGGTAGTAAGCACTGTTTTGCTAACAAAAAGGGTAGGAATTTTAAGTCACAATTTGAGTGTAATACTGTAGCTATACAACTAGAAGAGAAAGAGACCATGCTTGGGGTATGTTAAAATGTAATTACTGTTTACAATGCCATTTCATAAATGTTACATATAATATTACAATAGCGGGCCACCCTAAATCTATTACCACGAATGGCAAATATAATTATGGTACTTTAGTGGTGGTATATGTAGCTACATGCCTTCCCTGCTCAGCATTTTTCATTGGCAAGATTGAAAAAGCACTTAGATTTAGGATTTACAAACATTTCTATGTTATTAGGAGAAAGTACAGGAACAATGCTTTAGCCAAGCATTCAATAACTTGTACCAATTTTAACAAATTTTTATTTTAAAAGGTTCAGTATAATGTGATAGGGGAATTGGGAAGCTTGTTTGGAATTTAGGGAACTGCACTGGCAGATCATTTTGAACACCACTCATCCCCAGATTTAAATTGGAAGGTATCCTTTAACAGTGTTTTTCTTTTTTTAAACAGGAAACGTCTTTATTAACTTATTAGTTATTACATAGGGAATCATACATTTATATAAAATGAAAACAAACCATGTAGACATATTTTTAGTTGCAAGCATTATACATCACTTACAATCTGTCCAGTCATTGTCAGTCAAACATTACATAGCTCATTCAAATCTTGCCTTCTTTTAAACCTTATTCCTCCTCCAAAATGTTATAATGCATGTATTTTTCCCACAATTCCCATTTTTTCTATGTAATTTGCTCCTACCCTTTTCTAAAGATCTTGTTTCCAGTTGTTTTTATCTCTGCAATTATATTTACAACAGCTGGTTTAGACTTTGATTTCCATTTTCTAGTAATTGCTTTTTTGGTGGCCACCATAATTAGACTCAGCAAGGCCTTACTATGTCTGTGCAATTCTATCATATCTCAAAAAATCATTCCCTTAGTTATACCCATTTGCTCACGCAGTATTTCTGATAGAGTAGTATGTAGGGAATTTTAAAGTCTTCCAACTCATTACACTTCCAGAAAATATGTTCCGAATAATTACCTCTTTCTTCCCCATCACACCAGCATTTTCTATCTACTTGAAGAAAAATTCCATGGAATCAACTTGGGGTATAAAAATACCTGTGTAAACACTTCCAAGCAAAGATCCTAAATCTTCTAGACTATGTTGCATGTTTGGGAGACTTACATATATCACCCATTGTTTCTTTGTGAACTCCTTATCCAATCTCTCTTCCCAGTCCTTTCTAACCGCCTTGATTGATTCTTATAGTTATGCAATATTTTATATGCTCTGCTAATTATCCCTTTCTTTAACAGTGCTTCTGTTCTAGATTCTGCTAAAATCTCTACCAGTGCTGGTCCTTTGTTTAGGATTACCCCAATATCTTTCTGCTGTCTATACTCTGATATTAATCCTTGATAGGGAAGGCAATCTGTAGCCTACAGTCCAAATACATTTTTGGCCTATTCCCATTATAGTACATTTCCCTCTCTAATTATTTGCTTTCAATACCTTGGTTCCTTTGCCAGTTTTCTCCAATAAAGTCCAGCCCCCTCTTGCCTATTGTCTGTATCCCTAATTGCAGTTATCCCTTTTGGCAGAATCTCCTTTCTCCATTTCTGTGTTGGCTTAGTTCTTAGAATACTTTCTGCTACTTTATAATGTACATAATTTATATAGTTATTGTTATTCTCCTTAAGGATCTGCATCCAAAATACCAGTCTCCCATTGTTTCTTGAGCTTCCCCCATTTCATCATCATCCCTTTCCACTTTAAATTATAGTTTTTTGCTTGGTCTACATATATAAGCCTTAACTGCGGAGCTCTGAAATGCCCCTTCAAATCAAGTAATCCTAAACCACCTTGTTCTATTGGAAAAATCAGCGTATCCCACTTGACTCTTGCTGTCTTCCCCCTCCAGATAAAATCATTCACCTCTTTAATTGCTATACACAACTTCTCCTCTGGTTGATAAACATATGACTGACCTGTGTATAAAACTAAACAGAATTAAAATATTTAACTGATTATATCTTAATATCAATATCCATAAAACAGAGCTTCCAGTTTCTCAGTTTTTCTATTATCTTTTGTTTAGTCTATTCCCACATATCCTTAGCTGCCACAACAGAATCCTTTTTAATCCACACTCCTAAGTATTTCATTTTATCATGTCCCCATATGGATATTGCTGAACCAATTTGTGTGTGGGTACATAGTTTATAGTTATAGTCTTTGTTTAAGCTTCATTAATTTTGTATCCTGAAAAGACTTGAAACTCTCTCAAAATGTTCCACAACACTGAAATGTACTTTTCCGGTTTTATCAGGTATAAAATAATATCATCTGTAAATAAATCCAGCTTTTCTTGACTCCCATACCAATCATATCATTGGATTTCTGAGTACCTAATTTTCTTTACTAGTCATTCTATATATAATGCAAGTAACAAAGGGGAAAGAGGGCACCTTTGCCTGGTTCCGCTGCTCAAACAGAAATTATCAGAGAGGAACCCACCTACTTTAATTTTCACCTCCGATCCCTCAGATATCCTCCTTATCAACCTTATAATGTTATCAGAGAATGCAAATTCTTCCATTGCCCTGCTCATAAAATCCTAGCTTACTCTGTTGAATGCTTTCATGCATCAAGACCAACCAACAACAGTGGTATTTTCTTGCATTTTGCCTCTATTTGGATCATCATTTTTCTGTTAATTTGTCAAATGTGTGCTTCCCCTCCACAAAACCCCATTGATCCATATCTATCAATTTTGGAATCACCATTGGCATTCTTTTAACCATTATAGACATAAACATTTTATAATCATGATCTAGAATTGAAAAGGACATATATATGAAGCTGGATCTGATGGGTCTTTACCCTCTTTAGGTATTACAGCCACCACAGCTTTCTTCCAGGGTATTGGTGCTTCTCCTCCTCTTAAAATACTGTTAAACAAAACCTTCCAGATCTTTATTGCAGTTTTTCTCCTCCTAGCTTCCAAACTTCCACAGGAGCACCACCCATTCTTAGGGACATTCCTGTAGATTTGTTATACATCACCATTTTTATCTCATCTCCTCCTATCCTGATAGTAATTGAGCCCCATCTACCTCTAATCTTGGCATGTTTAATTCTTCTATAAACATTTCCATTTGTATCTTTTCTTGATTTCCATATTTCTCTGCTTTATACAAATTTTCATAAAATTTCTGAAATATTTCTAATACCGCTACAGGATCTTTTGTGATCTTCCTTGTTGTAGGCTCCCTAAGCTTGGCGACAAATCTTTCTACTTTCTGTTCCCTAAGTCATTGTGCTAAAAGATTTTGTGCTCTGGAGCTGTTATCAAAATAGTTGCTTAACACAAATCTTTTAAAACTTATGCATATTATCGAGGTGATCTCTTATTTTCTGTTTAGCATTTTGCAATTGCTCCTCTTCTTGTTCTTTGAGATTCTCTTTATTCTGCAGTACTTTAACTTTTGTCAGTCCCTCTAAATAATTCTTGTTACTTCTTAACCATATATCTCTCTCTTTTATTTCCACCCTATTTTTAAACTCTACTTTAATTTTATCTCACTCCCGAGGTATATTTTCAGAAGCAATTTTATCTTCTCTAATAACTCCTGAATAATTTGCACTACCCATTCCTTAAATTCCTCTTTTTAACAGATATGTGGGAAAGTGTCAGTGTCTCATTTTTAGTTCATTACTCAGCATTTTTATTTTAGTTATTAATGGTGCATGATCTGAAATAGTTATTGGATGAGTATCCAAACCTTTGATTAAATGAACATGTTCCTGTGAAATATAAGTTATATCTAGCCTAGCCCATGTTAGTATCTTGGGGAATAATACGTAAATTCACTCCAAACTCCTTGGGGAATAATAGGTAAATTCACTCCAAACTCCTATTACTGAATTCACAGATTCCATACTAAATAGTTTCATAAATTTCTTCAAAAATCTACCCTCATTTGCTATATTTTCCTTTCTGACCCTCCCCAGATACATCCTCACTGCTGCAAATCACATTCCAGTTCCCGCCTATATGAGATGATTATTTCTCACAGAAGTTTCTTAAGCTCCATTATAGCAGTTTTAAATGAAACATAAATACATAACAGTTTAATCCTCCTCCCCTGCCAGTACACCCTTAGAACTACAAATCTACCATGGTTATCTTTTTTTGTCCTCTTCTATCACAATTGGAGCTCCTCTTGCAATTTGTATAAATATTCCCCTTTTCTTTTGTCCCGGATATTCCACTTAATAACCATCAAGAAAACCTTTCTTTATCAAATTTACATGCTCAGTTCTTTCCAAATGTGTCTCCTGCAGCATAGCTATTTGCACTCTACATGTTTTAATATAGGTCACTATTCTTTCTTTTCTGTATATATCTGTGAGACCAACACTAATGTTTGGCAGGTTGATTTTTTTATATAGTTGTTTCTTGTCATATCCATTTGAAACTATGTCACATCTTACAAAAGTATTTGTTTTAGTGAAAGCCCTCAAACAAAAAAAAAAACACCTCCGCAGAACACCTCTAATAGATATTAAGTTAATACTAACACACACAACTTTGTACATCTTCAAATATTGAAGTTTAGCCCTCTTAATAGAAATAATTGTCCCAGATTGACAGCCATAATCATAGACTTGGATTAACCTATAAGGAAGGTTATCCATGCTAACATGCATAGTACAGCCTATGCTTCTACTAATTGCTGTCTGTTTACGTCTTATCTTCATTTGTCTCCCAGATTAGGAAAACACTTGAATGCTTTCAAAAAACATCATCTCATAGCTATTGAAAGAAAGAAGTATTCTGTTTTTATTGCTCCTTATCAGATTATCTCCATGGAGACATGAGAACCAGATGCACAGCTGCCTCTACAAGCACTCATTTATTTGCTAGAGGAAAACATTTTATTACATTCAATGTTCTTTTTTATTTAGTTGCTTCCCCATTAAAATCTGTTACTAGGTGAAGCCTTGCAGTGCTTACATTTTTTAAAGCTTAACAAGGAGAAAGAAAATAGAAGGAAAAACACTCCTGTTTATTTTAGTACCTGTATTACACTCGAAAATAACTGAGAAAGCTTTACTTTATGGCATGCAGATTGTATCATGCATTATAAAAGTACTACCATGAAGAAAACAAATTGTTTTACTTACTGTTAATGCTTTTCTTCCTCTTCCTAAATGTTCTTCCAAACATTAATGACATGAAGTAGAGCATATGCTTTGGATTCCCATCCAACTTTAACAAAGTCAAAAAAGTTCAGTACTTCCAGACTTTCTTATTATATTATGTTTTACATATATAATTAAAGCTTTGTAATCCCACATTTATTTGTCAATTTCTGAGTTGCTGGTTTTCTTAGTCTTGATTTCCATCTCCCAAATACAGTCTCTGCTTTAGTTCCAACATACTCCCTGTTCTTCTAGTCAATTCTTGTGTTATGTTTCTGTCTCTCAAGCATTTTCCTTTGAAGCATTGGAAAAGGTTTCACTGGCACAGTCTCTTTATGGGCTTTATCACCTGAAGAACAAGAGGCAGAAGCTCCTTCTGTTTCATAGCTCACTTTTTGTTGGACAAACTTTTGTATTTCATCCTTAGCATGTTCTGCATCAAAAAATGATTTTGACCCTCCAGGAAAGAATATTGTGAATATAGGAAAAAACAACAGCTTGAATCTCATGCCTGCTTCTTGAAATTCCCTGATTAGTAAAATAAATTTCCTCTCCTGCCTGGTGTACAGTGAGTAATTATTTTCCACAAACACTCTACTGTCTCACACTTTTAGTACTTTGTCCTTCTGTCAGAATCAACTTTTTCTACTAGCATGACTGCATTTTTATTAATACAGGTCTTGGCTGTTTTCTCATGGATAGGTTTGAAGCATACACACAATGTACTCCTGCTGTAGAATACCAATCCAGTTGCTTATTTGTGCTTTCATAAAATTAATACAGTCTGTTCAGTCCAGCTTCTCTTATACAGCAGGAAATCTCAGGTTTTCTTCATGTGCTGTGTCCTGTAACTCTATTATTTTATGAAACATCTCTTCTTGAGCAGTCTCACATTCAGCCAGCCTTTTTTTTACTTCAGCCTCTAATTTTTGCAGTTTTATCACCTCATCTGAATATCTATTTAAAGCGTCTTCCATTTTTTCTAGCTTTTGTTATTTCAGTTGCTATATTCTTTCAGTGTTTTGTTTATTTTAATCATTTGTGAGTACATTTGACTTATTTTGTTTCCCTCTAGGTTACTGGAAGTCATGTCTTGCACCAAAGCTGACGTTTGCACTGCTTTTTGCTGAACAGCTACAGAATTCTTCCTAGCCAGTGTTTTTCCTTATCTTTTGTGATTGGTTTTCTTTCAGATTCTCTGAATTTCTTTTTTTGCTGGCATCCAGGCAGTACAGTTACTAGACAGTTTCTAAAATTTACCCAAAAAGACAAGTTCACTGGCTCTCCTTCCTGACTTTCTGTTTTCAAACTAGAAGAGCTGAAATTAAGCTGCTACTCAGGGTCCAGCCATCTTGGAAGTGCATTAACAGTGTTTTGACACTTATAGCAAGAACATTTTAAATAAAAGGACAGCAAGGGTTTACACACACCTTTAAGCTTATTTTTTGTTTGAAGTCTGTTATTTATATATGGAAGAGTATGTTTTGTGTTTTAAACAAATGTATTTGCTGTAATATAATGAGTTTAATTAGTAGGAAGTTGAAAGCAATGAATTTCATGTGATTTTTACACAGTAACATTTGTTTTAATTTATGATAATTTATAAGTGATTCATTGGCTGGCTTATGAAAGAATATTCATTTTATGATTATTTAAAGGAAAACTCCACCATAGAACTAAAAAAGAACATTTTTTTCACTCTGTCTTTGTCTCCTGACCTATTTTAACAACTCAAAATCAATCTGTTTTATTTGTAATTTTAGCCTGCTTTCAATAACATGGCTACCAATGAGGCTTGATGTATCAATGAGATCTTGTACTCCCTCAACCCTTTCTCTTTCCCATAATGCTTTGTATGACTCATGCCAGACATAAGGAAGTAGCTTTGAATTCCCATGTCATTGACATATAATGGGATTTGGGAGGGTCACTGTTATTTTCTTTACCTTCTGTAAAAGGACTGCTTCTTTTCTGTCTCTAATCACCCTCATTTATGTTTGGCTCAGACCTTGATTTACACTATACTTAGAAATTGTCCAGCGACAGCCAGAAAAGTAACTAAATTTCAGGTCTTTGTTCAATGTTTTCTTTTGTAGTTCAAGAGGAATGTTGAGTCCCCTTCCCTCACAGTACTGTAGAGGTGTTAAAACTGTCACTGCACTGAGAAACCCTTGCAGAATCAATACCTCAGACTACAAAAGAAAACCCTACACAAAGGCCTGCAATTTTTTACAGAGATATACCGTTCGTATAGTAGATCATTTTTATCACCTTTGGCAGCTACAGCATCATCAACATATAAGAATAGCAGCCTTTTGGGTATACTGAGATAACTATTTCATGTCTTGGTGCCACAATGATTAAGTGAGAAATCGACTAAGGCAAGTCTTGGCACTTCAAACAAACTGTATTCAGAACAGAATTATAAAATCTGCTCATGCACATGTTAAGGCAGTAAGCAGTGTAGAGAATTATTTGATAAAAAGCAGTGGATATATTTTAATGGTATATCATATAAAGCCCAATAATATTAACCCAAGAATGGGGAGCCTAGAGATATATGACCTAGACTGAGTTATGTCATAATTAAAAATGCATTGTAACTTACATGGGTGTTTCATATTTTTACAAATGATGTGAACTGATAATTACAGCTATATATATATACCATATGCAGCAATTTATAAAGTTATTACTGGATTTTATTTTTTCTTATGAAATCTACTTCTGCAGAGCATAAAGTCTTCAAGGTGATGTTTTTTTCTGTCTTTTTCTAATTTCTCCAAATCTTTTGGGTTTCTAATACCATGATGGGAATAAACCCCATTCCTAAGTCAAAGTATGATTAAAGTTCATGAAATTAGTATTGTTTCAATCTTTGATGTCAGCCAAAAGTACTCATTGCAGCACCCACTATGTGCCCAGTAATGACTCCTTCTGCAGTTCATACAGGGTTATATGGATTGGTAACATATCTAAATATGACTGTAAATTCTTTTTTTATAAGACCCATTACTCCTACTACTATTGGAACTGTCTGGGTATTTTTCTTCCACATTTATTTATTTATTTATTTATTTCCAGTTTGATAACTGGGAGGTCCACTGGGCTCAAAGAGCCCATTTTCAGTGGCAGCCCGGGGAGAAAAGCTCCAAAATACAAAGAAACAATAAAATAAAATACAATCAAATATGATAAAAAGTACAATAAAATGCAGTTATGAATAATCCTGGTATTATATAATGTTTTAAACAAAGTTGTAAGATGAATAAAGTGAGATGTAGCAAAAAGTATAAATGTAGGTGGAATATAGGAGACTTGAGGATAGTTTATACAGAACATGCTTGGTAACAAAGATGGGTAGTGTGAAGTAAGAAGAGTAGTAGGAATAAATACCTAAAGTGGAGGAAGGAGAGAGAGGCAGTTGAGTAGTGAAACAAGAGGAAAATGTATATTAGAAAGAAGAACATATGTGAGAAGAAAAGCAATAGGGGGTAATACAAGGGGATGGAGGGTAAAGATAGTGTTAGACACAATTTGTAGAATGTTAGAGACATTAGTTAGACAGTGTTATATAGATTTAGATGGAAGAAGTATATAGGGGGAGAGAAGTGCAGAAAGAAGGGTATGTGTAGGATTTACACTATATACATTAAAGGTGTACAAGTTATGTAAGAAGTATCAAGGGAAGCTGTTTGGTAATATAGCAAGGTGAAGAAGTATTTAAAGAAGAGCAGGTCGAAAATGAGTTTAATAGGATTAGGGGGGGTTGGGGTTATAGGTTTAGATGGAAGAAGTATATAGGGGGAGAGAAGTACAGAAAGAAGGGTATGTGTAGGATTTACACTATATACATTAAAGGTGTACAAGTTATGTAAGAAGTATCAAGGGAAGCTGTTTGGTAATATAGCAAGGTGAAGAAGTATTTAAAGAAGAGCAGGTCGAAAATGAGTTTAATAGGATTAGGGGGGGTTAGGGTTATAGGTTTAGATGGAAGAAGTATATAGGGGGAGAGAAGTACAGAAAGAAGGGTATGTGTAGGATTTACACTATATACATTAAAGGTGTACAAGTTATGTAAGAAGTATCAAGGGAAGCTGTTTGGTAATATAGCAAGGTGAAGAAGTATTTAATGACGAACAGGTCGAAAATGAGTTTAATAGGATTAGGGGGGTTTAGGGTTATAGGTTTAGATGGAAGAAGTATATACAGGGAGAGAAGTGCAGAAAGAAGGGTATGTGTAGGATTTACACTATATACATTAAAGGTGTACAAGTTATGTAAGAAGTATCAAGGGAAGCTGTTTGGTAATATAGCAAGGTGAAGAAGTATTTAATGAAGAGCAGGTCGAAAATGAGTTTAATAGGATTAGGGGGGTTTAGGGTTATAGGTTTAGATGGAAGAAGTATATAGGGGGAGAGAAGTACAGAAAGAAGGGTATGTGTAGGATTTACACTATATACATTAAAGGTGTACAAGTTATGTAAGAAGTATCAAGGGGAAGCTGTTTGGTGCTATAGCAAGGTGAAGAAGTATTTAATGAAGAACAGGTCGAAAATGAGTTTAATAGGATTAGGGGGGCAGAGAGCAATTACATTTCCAATTTTGGGAGAGATGAGAATGGAGCTGGGATTTAAAGAGTTCAAGGTTATTGGCGATTCTTAGTGAGGGGGGAAGAGAGTTCCATTTTTTTGCTAGGGAATAGGATAGCAGACACTGGCCAGCAGGATGTTTTGGTTTGTGAATAGCAAGTTGATTTTGTTGTGCAGATCTTAGGGGTCTGTTGGGAGTATAAGAAGGAAAGGTGTATGTTAGAGCAGGGCATTGCTCTCATTTCTGCCTGCAGATCCTGGTATTTTATGACTTTGTGTCTCTCTGTATGCAAGACACTATAGTCACTGGGTGTGGTGATTTCAATGGTCAATGCTACTTTTGTCTTCTTTTCTTGGACCACTATATCCAGTTTTCTAGCATCTATCTTTTGAACTGTTGGTAATGGGTGATCCCATGTGATATAAACTTCATAATTTTCTATGATGCTTTGTGGTTCATGTTTCCAGTATTTTTCAGCCACTTCAATACCAAAAAGTCTGCACAATCCCCAGTGCAACAGTCTCGCCACATTATTATGCCTTTCAGTATACAGTCCTTCTGCCATTAGCATATCACAAACAAGGTGTGTGACTGTTTCCAATTCAGTTTTAAAAAACCTACATTTGTTTCTCCCACACATTCAATGTACTTTGTAAACCAGCATGTACGTAGCCCACTGTCTTGGGCTGCCAATATTAACCTTTCATTTCTTGGTTTGAGTTTGCCTCTCCTTAACCATTCCTGCATTCATTCTTGATTAACATGAGGCTCTTCCAGAAGTTTTCTATACTTGCAACTATATTTATGTTTTTTCCACATTTCTTAGCTTATCATCTGGTCCTTTACCTTATATTCTTGCTTTTGTTTTTGGCACATTCAGTTGCTGCCTGATTTTTATCTACTTCTGGTTTGATTTCCATTCCTGCATGACACTGACATTGATATGCTTCTGCTAAATTAAGCAGAGAAATCATCTTAGATTTATTCTCCTCATGTTTCAAAACTTTCACTACATTTGGATCTTGTGAGGTCAGTAGATGTGTGTGGAGTCCCATGATTGCAGATCTTTACATGCAATCAATTTCAAGGAGGCCCATCCCTCCTTCGGAATGGGGAATATATAATCTTGATATACACTGATTTTTATAGATCATTTGGTGAGCATGAAGCATCCTTCTTGTTTTAATATCTAATCTATCCAACACTTTTTGCAGCCAGTCAATCACTCCAAAACTGTATGTTAGGACAAGAAGAACAAATTGATTTATAGCTTGGATCTTGTTCCTAGATGCCAATGATGTTCTCAGGATTCATTTAAGTCTTCTAAAGTATTCCTTGCTGAGTTTTATTCATATTTGTCCATGTTTTTTGCTGATCCTTCATCAATTCCCAAGTATTTATACACTCCCTCTTGCTCAAGTTCTTTTATATCACATTCTTCTCCCAAACTGATGTTTTCCTGGTGCTGCAGTTTTCCTGCTTTAAAGGTTGCTTTTGCACATTTATCAAGACCAAATGACATTCTAATATCATCTGAAGAAGTTTTGACAACCTGCAGCTGTTCTTTCAGTTCCTCATCTGATGAGCTATACAGTTTTAAATCATCGACAAAGAGAAGATGAGAAGTCATTAGACTTTGTTGTTTTCTAGGAGCCAAATTGTAGCCATGACCTAGCTGTTAAGTAAACAGCTTAGTGAATTAATGGCAAGGCAGAATAGCAACTGTGACAGAGAGTCACCCTGTAATATCCCCCTTAGAATTGTTATCCCTGGGATAATAATCTGTCCTTTATCATGGCTTAATTGCAAAGTGGTCTGCCACTGTTTCATGGTTACTGTAATGTAGTCAATCAGTGCAGGGTGTATCATATACATTATTAAGCACTCTTTTATCCATGAATGTAGGATACTATCAAATGCTTTTTTTGTAGTCAATCCATGCCATACTTAGATTCTTCCCCTTTTTACAGTTCTCCACTATAACTTTATTTAACAACAAATGATCCTTTGTTCCATATGACTTTCTTTTATTGCCCTTTTGTTCTACTGCTATAATTGAGTTTTCTTCTAAATGACTATAAACTCTGTCGGCGTCAATTCTCATGTATAGTTTATATGTTGTCGGAAGGCAAGTTATTGGTCTATCATTTTTAGGGTAGCTTGCAGGTTCACTCTTAAGTAAGAGCATTGTTTTGCCTGCTGTTAGCCAGTGTGGCGTTTGTTTGGGGTGTGCATATAAATAGTTCTTACTCATGGCTAAATCCTCATGCAAAGATGTTAATACTTTTAACCAAATGTTAGATACTGCATCTGGGCCTGGGGTTTTCCATTTAGAGGCTTTTCTCAACTTTGTTTCAATCTCTCTGACTGTTACTTCATCCCATTTAATATCCTGTACCTTTAAACTTCTTATTCTTTCTTTTACTTCTTCTATTCATTTAGCGTCTTTGTTATGTTCCACAGGATCTTCATAGATACTTCTCCAAAATGTATCTACTTCCTCTTTTTTTTTTCAGTCTCTCAATTCCTTTTTCCTTATTTCCCAATTCTCTATAAAACTTTTTTGGGTCAGCAATAAATAGCTTCTTTTGTACTTTTCCCTTATATTTATTTGTCTAGCTTATAAGTTTTTCCACCTGTGCGGAAATGTTTAGTTTATTTGCGATAGTACATGATAGATCTTGGTCTTTCCTAATACTGTGCATTGCTTTAATCACATCTATCTTTCTTAGCATTTTTGTAGTATTTTTTGTTGCTCTATTCCCTCTTCTATAATCTTCTAACAGTGACACTTCTTGTCTTAATTGCTTTATAATTTTCACTGTTCGATACTTTCGTGATGGTATTTGATTTCTCCCCTTCCTTTCCCTCACTACCCTGTGTTCCTGTGGTAGAACTTTATCAGTTATTAATTTAGCTGCACAGTAATATATCCTGTTCCCTTCTGTTATATCACATGGTTCTCTATGGACAGTCCTAATTACTACAGTCTTTTGTTTTATCAGGTTTCTTACTTTTTGGGTTTTATTAACCTTCTGCAGCCTATTTCTCTCATTGATCTTAATATATATATATATACTTGTCCATTAAATCAAGCAACTCTTCTCTTAGCTCATTTTCTTCCAAGCTGAGAGCATATCCCTTGTTTTCCATTTCCTGTGGGCATTCTATAGAAAGTTCTATAGCATCTTCCTGTGGCACATTCTCTTCAATTTCATCCTGTGTCATCTGTTGTTCTTTCATATGGGAACTCACTGGCCTATCACTCCTCAAGATTGACTGCATCAGAGTTTCCACAGTTTCCTGTTCCTTTCCTTGCTGTCTAGCTTCAAGTGAACGTTTATACTGGTTTCCTGTGGAAGGCTCCAAAATATCTTGATATGGCACCTATCCAAATGCTTCTTGTTCCACTGATTTCCCCTTAATTTGGATATCCATTGTTCTATCCTGTTGTGGTGCTTTCTGCATTTGATTTTCTACACTGAATCCTTCTCTTTGCAGCTGTTCCGTTACCTCAGTTTCTATTTCTTGTGACTTCTCCATTACTAACCTCTTTTTCTGCTTTTCCTCTTAGTCTTCTTATTTTTTGTATTGTAAAGTTTTCCACATCCAGATTCCTTTGCCTGTATTTCTCTTCAAATATCTTTGGTGCTGCTCTTTTTGTATTGGTTAGTATTGCTTTCTCCTTTGCATAAATATTATACCATATTAAATCTCTTTTCTTCTCCCATGTCCATATTTCTTCTTCACGTTTCCTGATCTTCTTGCTTTTCCTTATTCTGGGGACTTATTGAAGGATAACACTGTCCAAGCTGCAAAATCCTTTGCTAATACATTCTATGGGCACCTACAAGAATGCATGGATCATGCCATCCCAAGCAAAACAAAGACTCACTCCTCCAAGAAATGGAGACCTTCTACATTAAATCCTTCTCTTGGCAGGCACACCATAACTTCAACTTCAATTTCTTTAACTTCTGCTTTACTAATCTTCTTTTCTACATTACATCTTTGTGATATTATTTTTTTTATTATGAAATTTTCCATATCTGGATGCCTTTGCCTGTATTTCTCTTCGAATATCTTTGAGACTGCCTTCTCTGTATTAGTTAACTTGCCTTTCTCCTTTGCATAAATATTGCACCATATCAAATCTCTCTTTCTTTCCAGTGTCCATATTTATTTTTTATATTCTTAGGTTCATAGGTAGGTACTAGGCTATCTGCCCGAAGGCATTTATAAGCCCAGCAGAATGTGTTGGCTTTCGCTGTCCCCTTAGATTAGTTCCCTGTGCCTCTGTCCAGCTGAGCCACTGAAGTGATCCCCGGGGTAAACTTTCTGTTTCCCATCCACTCGTCAAGGTTTCTTTTGAAGAGTGTTAGCGAGGAGCTCTGCCTAATGTAGATTGGAATCTTGTTCCAAAGCATGGGAAGTCTCTGGGACAGGAATCTATCCCTCCAGCACATCCTATTTATTGTTGTGGTGAGGTTTAGATCCCTGGAGCATGTGGCTCGAGGGGATATGGTTTTCTTTAGGTGGAGCATGTCCATGAATTCTGGGTTGGGCATGGCCTTGTATGTCAGGCAGAGATCACCTCTGAGAGGGTGGTATGCAACCGAGTACAGCTGGGGTTTCTTCATTCTAGCTGCATAGGGCATCTGTTTGAGGCCAGTGATCCTCTTGGTGAGGTACTTTTGTGGTCTTTACAGCTGTTGCAGGTGTCTTGTAAGGTACATCCCAAATGGGGCGTTGTACTCTATGATGGGTCTGATGAGTGATGAGTAGAGGGGCACAATGGCCTCTTTTGATCTTGATGCGGACCCTTTTGTGATTAGGTGGGCCACGTAGAAGGATTTTCTAACCACTTTGACAATGTGATTATCAAAGGTGAGATTACTATCTACTTGGGTCCCCAGATCCCTTATTACGTCTTCCGTATTTAGGGGACTACCACCTATGTGGTAGTTTGTGGGAACTTTGTTTTTTCCAAAGGGGATGACTATGCACTTTTTGGCATTTAACTTGAGGCCATAATTTTGACACCAGGTATTCGTCTCAGTGAGACCCTTTTGGAGGATGTCTGCATCAGCCAGAGAGTCAATTATAGCCCCTAGTTTGCAGTCGTCTGTGAACTTGGTCAGCCATAGTCCTCCTCTGCTTGCCTGTACCTCTGAGAAGTATATGCCGAGCAGGAGGGGTCCTAGGACTGAGCCCTGAGGAACGCCACTTGTAACTGGTTTAGAGTCAGACCTAGCTTCCGCAACTCTCACCATATGGGTTCTGTCCATGAGCCAGTTGGCAACACATCTTGTGACGTGGGGGTTTATGTTCAGGCTGGTGAGCTTGTCTATAATACCAGAATGGGGAATAGTGTCAAAGGCCTTATCGAGGTCTAGGTAGGCTGTGTGTACCACCTTTCCCTTGTCTATAGTCCTGGTAACTGTCTCAAAGAAGTCTACCAGGTTTAGGAGGCATAATCTGCCCTTAACAAAGCTGAACTGGGTAGGGTCCAGTGTTTGGATGTTCCCAATGTCTCTGTTAATGAGTTCCATGATGATACACTCCATAGCCTTGCAGACCAAGCTAGTCAGGCTTAAAGGGTGATAGTTCCCAGGGTCTGTTGTGGCTCCACCTTTGTGGAGCAGAATAACCATTGTTGTGTGCCACTTTATGGGTACATAGCCTGTGTAGAGGCTGAGTTTGAACAGTGTGTTTAGGTGAGGGGTTAGTTCGTCTTTGAGTTCATGAAGGATGCAGCCTGGGACACCATCCGGTCCCATTGATGCTGTGTTTTTGGCTTTGAAGAGGGCTGTTTTAACCTAAGTGTCTGTGATTTCAGCGACTCTACATTCTTCTGGTATGGTTATGGGCCCTTTTGGGGGTGAGAGGGGGGTGAAGTTTGCGTTGAACC
Organism: Protopterus annectens; assembly: GCF_019279795.1. NCBI lineage: Eukaryota > Metazoa > Chordata > Ceratodontiformes > Protopteridae > Protopterus > Protopterus annectens. Next base: position 1,357,295,562 of record NC_056741.1, on the reverse strand, counting down.
TGTCTGCCAGGAGTTGGCAATATCGGTCAGTTCAGTGTATTTTGTGCCATTCTGCACTAACTCTGAGCAGATCTGAGCATTGCCACTTAGATTCTTGGCATAGCTAAAGAATGCCTTGTGGTTATCTTTGGAGTCCTTGGCAATTTTTCTTTCAAAACTCACCTTGGATGATTTTATGAGGGATTGTAGTTTCTTGCTGATACTGATCAGGGGTGTCTTCCCTTCTTGAGATTTTACTCTTTTCTGTACTAGTTTTCTCCTTCTTTTATATAGCTTGTTTATGGCAGGAGTCCACCAGACTGGTTTCCTTTTCTTGGAGGAGTGAGTCTTGGTTTTGCTTGGGATGGCACGATCCATGCATTCTTGTAGGTGCCCATAGAATGCATTAGTAAAGGATTTTGCAGCTTGGACAGTGTTATCCTTCAGCATGGGGGCTTTGAAACTTTCTACCTCAGTCTTAAGTAACGTGAAGTTTGCTTTTAAAAAGTTTTTCACAGTGGTTTCCTTGTCCGGGGCTGGAGGCGGAATGTGGATATTCAAAGTGATTTGTTTATGGTCAGATCTAACCAGCGAGGGGTGGACCTCTGGTGTGGAACACCAGTCGCCCATGTTGGTGATGGCCAGGTCCAATATGTTGTCACCTCTGGTGGGAGTGTTGGCCAGTTGAACCAGGGCATTTGAGTTTATAAATTCTAGGAAATGTTGGGCAAGGGAGTTAGTACTTGAGTAGTTCTCACAGTTAATGTTTGGGTAATTGAAATCACCCAATATTAGGGTGTTTGGTAGGACCTTTATCTTTCCCATTGTTTCCAGAAACGTGGAATGGGGGTCCTGGGACATGGTGGGTGATCTGTAGCAAGCTACAATTTGAACTGCAGTTTTGTCCATTGTTAGTTGCACGTGGATGATCTCTGAAGCACCGTGCTGTGCCACTAACCTGGAGGTGTGGGTATCCTTGATGAATATGGATATGCCCCTGCCTTTTGTATTTTGGTTTGGGTTCTGTGGCCGAAATGTATGATATGAGTTGTAGCCTGGTAGTGCTGGGGTGCTCTCTGGAGCCTTAAACCAGGTTTCTGTTACTGCACATATATCAATTTTCTACATACTGAGGAGTGCCTCGAGTGCGTGCATTTTGAGGTTTAGACTTCTGGCATTGAGTAGCATTACCCTCATTTTTTTGTTACTTGTGCTATTTACAGCAGTGGGTTTGTCTTTTGAGCCTTGCCTAAAAAAGGCACTATGGGGGTGACAAGAGCCTTGGCCAGTATTCCAAAGCCTAAGGGTGACAGGTGCAAGCTGTCTCTAGTGAAGCAGCGTGGCTTGTAGAGCATGTCATCCCAGGCGGACAGACACTGGATCCCCTTTGAATGACACCAGAAACGTAGCCAATTGTTGAAATCGAGAATTTTTTCTTTATACCGTGGTATCATTCTTGGTAAGGGCTTCAAATATCTCTAGGTTTTGTTGTTTATATTTTTGTACTTTCCCAGATGCTTCTTTTTTCAAACAGATCAAAGTTTCTGGATCTATATACTGGTTTTCAAAAATCTGTTGTATTAATGAACACAAATTTTTATTTAAAGCTTCTGACGTTTTTCCTGCGGAAGTATTTTTCTTTCCTCTAATTTCTCTCTTAATCATTTTGTAGATCTTGTGTCTGGGAATTCTGCGCTTTTTACATAATAGTAACAATAAATAATTTCTTTCTTATCCACAATAGTCCACTCTATCGTCTTTATGTCTCTTCTTTGGCCAATCAATTTTTGTGATTTCTGTGGACTGCTACTTCCTTCTACAATGGGGGGGGGGGCATCCTCCCCCTGGGCCTAGCCTGGCCCCATTGTAGGAATGTTTCTGTATTTTGAGGATTCTACACTGTCATTTTTTCAAGTCCTGGCACCAGTGCGCCTACCAGGACTGGGCACTTTTTATCCTGGGTCTTGTGCACCCAGCTATCTTTTTTTGTTTTTGACTTACTTGTCCATGATATATGCTATATAAATACAGTCTATATATCAGTGTCACCTTGGTGAGATTTTATGAAAAACAGGATCCACTTTGTGAAGGTACTCACCAAGAATTCAGAATAAATTCAATTTCAGCACTACTACTCTCCTTTGCCTGCTGACTTTTGATCTTTCCATTAGGACCCCTCCAGTCTGATTGAGAAGATGATTAAAAAATAATGTCTACAGTTTTATTGTAAAAACAGGTGTAAGACTTTCTACTTTTTTGGTACTAGTATGAACTCTGACATGAATATATGTGCACTGGTTGTTAGTAGTACATGTATTTGGTTATAGTTTTATTAGCATGTTTTACAGAATGTGTCTGTCATTTTCCAGGCAAAACATATTTCTGAGGAACTGGCATATGCAACCAACTAGGAAAAGGAGAAACTATTTGTTTTTCCATATCAGAGTATCCGGGATCAGAACCAGGATGTGACTAAAGCAGATTGCTCTCTTTGCTATATAAATGGAGACGCTGAACAAACAAGTGATCAGCCTTTATGATACAGTGCTCTGTCTTAATATTTCCTCTTAAAATAAAGTGGCCAGCCTATAGCCTCAGACTTTTTCTGGTAGTTTGCCTAGAGGAGACACCCTGACACTGGCAGAAGGAATGAGAGCTTATGAGAAAAGAGAGCATTATTATATATTATATTTAATCTTTCACAACAACAAATGGGTACATCCAGGAATGTGTACACTTATTTAATCTTTGGCAGCTGTGTAAGTACACTCCCTGTTTATCAAAAAAAAAAAAAAAATAGGGCAATATAAAGACAACACAGTATAAAACAGAGCATACGTGAAGCATATAAGTAGTTAAAATGATAACAGAGTTCAGTAATTTTAAACTCTCATGGTCTTTGCTATCAGTTCAAATAACATTCATTGTAAGACTGCTCTGAGGTAAGTAAACAGCTCTTGTTTGTCTGACAGCTACAGTGCAATCATTCAGCTTGGTTACTGAACCAGACTGCACAGTTGTAAATACAAACCTCTTATTTGACGGACAGAGATAAAGCCATCATTCAGTTGCTAAGGCAGCATACTAAGTAAAAACACAAAACAATATAAGGAAAATATCACGTACGGAACTTGTAATGTCAGTAGGTGCTGATCACCATGTGAAAAGTTGTAGCTGAAGCAAGAATATGAGTTTTCATATCATCAGCAAAGCATGAAGTGAAACTTTGACTTCAGCTTCAAATTTATTGATGTGCTGAAGCCTAAATATGAGTGGAAATGTAAAAATAAAACCGAAAAGAATAAATACTAAAATAACATAAATAAAAATAGTTAAAACATAATCGATATACATAAATAAAGTCAATGAACTAAGTACAACAGAATAAAACTGCATAGGATTGACTGAACAGAATAAAACTACATAGGACTGACAGCATTTAAGATGAAAAAGATGTGTTTTTTCAAACCAGTATTCATGAGGAACTGCCTCAGCTAGCCAGGTAGCATGTCCAATAGATGTAGACCAGGGGTGGGCAAACTTTTTGATTCGTGGGCCACATTGAGTTCTAACATTTGACAAAGGGGCCGGAACAGGAGCAGACAGATGGCATGCTTTGAAAACATCACCTCATTGGGGGAAAAATACACATCTTGGGATATGGAGAAAACATGTGCTTTAATTTCCAATGAAAATGAAGAAAAGCATTACAATAAAATCTCTGACTTCGAAATGAGTCTTTAAACACTGAAAATCAAATAAATGACCATTTTATTTTAAAGCACTGAAAGTTCTGTTATCCTTCAGGATATCACCATCACTCTCCTCCGGACTGTCTTTTTTTTCAAAATTGGTAGGAGATGCAGATGCACTTGTCCTGTTCCTTTTATTCAATTTGTTTCCCCGGTGCCAAAAGTCAACAACGACCAGTGCAAGGACGAAACAGTTGCAGCAAGTCAGTCTGTGAAGCGTTATATTTGATCTGCGCGCACTGTTTATTTTAACAACGTGCATATCACGGAGACACACACATTTTAATGGGAGCAGTGTTGTTGGTCTCCTTTTTTATCCAGCGCATCAAAGTCTGGAGTTAGTTGTCCACTCCTTATTGAACACTCGACATTCTCTGTCCACTTTCCTTTTCTTGGGTCCGCTCATCTTCACAGAGGGGCGGTGGGTCAAAGGGTAAAGTGCAAACGTGGAGTAATAGGCCTACGCATCACCTCAACAAAGCCAATATATCTAGAGTGCGCCATCTAGTGAGGAAACATTAGAATTGCAGGGGAAATAAAACATTAACAAGGTTAATTTATTAAATTTTTTCAAGTTTGGCGGGCCAAATCAAAACGTTTAATGGGCCGCATGTGGCCCCCGGGCCGTAGTTTGCCCATGCCTGATGTAGACCTTGAAAAGCAAAAACACATATGGTAGAACAGTCAAGATTCTCCTCCGAGAGAGCCAGCAGCCCCTGAAAGGCTGGAGTAAGGTAATGAGCCAGCCAGTACTAAAGCAGGCGGGCATGCAAGTAAGTAGGATCCAGGTTGTGCAAGGTATAGTAAACCACATTTAGAAATTTAAAGCTAATTAGTTGATGAACAGGTAACCAATGAAGCTCACACAGGGCCAGTGTAATATGCTGTTTTTTTCTTAAACTCCAATAAGTAACCAAGACACAGAGTTTTGAACCAGCTCCAAGCAGTCTAGTTCATAGTTAGGAATCTCAAGTATGTAACCTTATAGTAGTCCAGCTAAGAGGATACCAGAGCATGAGCCGTTATGGGATTATTTTTTTTGTTTTGATGTTTTTCAGTTTGGATATATCTTTCTTTTGGTATTTTTACTGTTGATCATATGTTGTTTTAGATAATTTTAGATAATCTTATGTGTATATATATATATATATATATATATATATATATATATATATATATATATATATATATATATATATATGGATCCTGTGAGGTCAGCAGGTCTGTGCAGTCTCATGACTGCTGATCTATACATGTAATTTCAAGGGGGCCCATACCTCCTTCGGAATGGGGAATATATAATCTTGTGCACTGTGTATTTTTATTTTTATTAGATCATTTGGTGGCCATGAAGCATCCTTCTTATTTTTCCCATCTAATCTATCCAACATGTTTTGGGGCCAGCCGGTCACTCCAAAACTGCAAGTTAGGACAGGAAGAGCAAATTGCTTTTATAGCTTGAATTTTGTTCCTGGATGTCAGTGTTGTTTTCAGGATTAATTTAAGTCTTCTAAAATATTCCTTACTAACTTTTATTCATATTTGTTCATTTTATTATTGTTCCTTCAATTCACAGATAGAAGCCGCGGTGGTGTAGCGGTAACGTTGTCGCCTCACAGCAAGAGGTTCTCCCGTTCGATTCTCAGCTGGAGCACCTTCTGTGTGGAGTCTACATGTCCTCTCCGTGGTACAGTAGCATTCAAAAGACATGCATAAATGGGCGTGCCTTCGTTGAAGGTTGGGCGACAAGCTGGCACCGTAAAAATCTACTGCCAATCATTGGCGGACCGGAGTTCTGCTGTGGCGACCCCTAACCGGGAAAAGCCAAAAGAAAAACAACAACAACATAAATATATATATATATATATATATATATATATATATATATATATATATATATATATATATATATATACATATACACACACGTGTGTGTGTGTGTGTCTGTCTGTGTATGGTTGTAGGACACTGTATCGAACATACAGTGTCCCGACACCCTACAGATCAATGTCTGAATGTCTAATTCATGCAGAATGATCTCATACACCTGTTGACCCCCCCTGCCTTGTGTTGACCATTTCAAAACAGTGTCTGACACCTATAAATATATATATATATATATATATATATATATATATATATATATATATATATATATATATATATATATATATATATATATATATATATATATATTTATTTATTTATTTAACATTTGTTGACGGGATGTGTCCGACTAGGTTCCACAGAGCCTGTTTTCAGCGGAGGCCTGGGGAGAAATGCTCCAGATGCATGTCTTTGGATATATCTCTCTCTATATATATATATATATATATATAGAGAGAGAGAGAGAGAGAGAGAAAGTAATAGCTTTTAAATTCATGCCATATATATTCAAGGTTTAATTGGATGTGGGTAGTGCTGGGTTTATCCTTGGCTCATGTGATTTGATAACAAGGGTAAAATCTGACTGATAAACCACCATTATATAATCAGGAGAGGATTATTGCTATTATACAATTCCGTTATTAAAAAAAGAAAAAGAAAATGCTTTCTTTTTTAACTAGTGGCATTGCATCTCTAAACATCTTGCTTTAGCAGTGTTTTTGGACCATCTTTCATGACTGAAAATATTGCCAAGGTTATGTCCAGAAGATATCACCTTAGCTCTTAGAACTAGGAGAGTGCTTCTAATCCCTTGTCAAGAGGAGGAATAAGACACCTTGTAGAAGTTTTTGAAAAAGTTTATTCAAGCCAGATAAGTGAGCTGATGGACAAGAATTATTGATCTGACCCATGGCTGACTCCTCCATTGCTGGGGCTACTAACTAAACCCCAGTCACCTGGGTCGCAGTCTGGGCTCCATCCCTCTGTGCCACAAAGACAGGCTTTAACAAAGATTTAAGCATGTTTGGCTGAGTAATTATATTAGTAATTCCACTAAAATAAATTCATTTGTTGTATACAGAGTCCCTAAGTTGTGTAACAGTCCTACATTTATTAGGAACTGAGTCTGGCAATTTTCAAAAAGGATTTAGGTCATTACATGGATGGTAATAACTATAAAAGCAGGAGTGTGATTTCCAGGCTCTAGGTGACTTTTAGTACTAAACTTGAGGTCTCACACACACACACGCGCACGCGAACACACACACACACACACACACACACACACACACACACACACACACACACACACACACACACACACACACACACACACGCACACACACACGCACACACACACACACACACACACACACACACACACACACACACACACACACACACACACACACACTTTAGTGATTTCACAGTGACAATACTTTGAATTTCTGCTTTCTCTGTGTGAATAGTGTCAATACATTTTGGTATGATTCTCTTTGCGTTCTATTAGTAGAAAGCTTGTACAAAACTGTCTTTTTCTTCAGTTTTTAATGTTCTGCTGATGTCCATGTAAACCCAATAAACTTTAATAAGGCAAAATGGGAAGAGAACACTGATCAGGGCAAAACAAAATATAGTTAGAAATGTAGGGGGAGAAGCTGATCAAAATTTTCCACAATGATTTATTATACAGAGTAGTAAAGACAGTGAGGAAGTAGTAAATCAAATGTCAGTGCTCAAACCTTTCAAAATCCTGGTTATGAGAGTAACACATAATCACATACAACGAAGACACCTAGGAATGATGAGTCTAGCAAGGTTTTACAGGCCACAAATAATGAAAGAAGTTAGAAACTTCTGTGCTGGAAGTCCTGAATTCCCAGGCTTTAAAAAGCATGTTATTCTATCACTTACCACAGAGATACCTTCTGAATGTATTGCTATGGATATTGTTGGGCCATTGGTAAAATCCAGCAATGGGTTGTAATACATCTCTGTTATTTTGGACTGTGCAACTAAATACCTTGTGAATATTCCCCTACATAAGGTAAATGCTAAATTTGTTGCTACTGAGAGTCTGTCTTATTATTTTTTAGAATATTGATAGTTAAGGTAATACATATTGCCTCAAGGCAATCCATTTATATTCAGAATAATTTGCCATATGTGCCAGTGTTTTAAAGTTAAGAAATTAAAACCCTCGGCATACATTCCCAAACAGACTGGTTAGTGGACCATTTTAAACAAACATTTGAATCAATGCTGAGAAAAGCCATTGAAGAAGATAGTGAACACTGGAACTGTTTTGTACCATAAAACTTTTCCGCCATTACAGAAATATCGCAAGCATAGACAGGGTTCAGTCTTTTTGAGTTATTACACAGCAGGTTCCTTCCCGGACTATTAGTTATCACCAAAGAAACTTGATAGAAAGACAAAACCCCATTTGAAAGAGTTAGTAGAAGACTGTAACAACATACATGATAGGGAGAAAGTGGTAATGCCATCATACAGAGGCTCATGACAAGTGCCTAATGCAAGGACCAGGAAATTTGAAGCTGGAGATCAGGTGTTAGTTTTGTTCCCAGCACAGAAAATATATTTTTGCCTAAATAACAGGGTCCATTTGCAATACTGGAAACATTAAATGATATAAATTAAAACTGCAGGCTTAGATAGATGGATAAGAGAAGGCCAAAACATATACCATATCAACTCTCTGAGACTGCAGAAATAAATTCAAACCTCTGTAGATAGTTTAATGACAGAAGCTGATGAACTGGTGGAGAAGAGCAATTTCCTTCATCCCTGCAGTTCAGGTACATGACATACTATATGGCCCACAGAATTAACAGATATGGGAGTTTCTGTTAAGAAACAGGAATGTATTTTTAGAACTACCTGGTGAAACAAATCTGATTCACCACAGTATTGAGATCATGCCAGGAGAACAGGTTAACTTAAACGCTTACAGAATACCAAACTCATACAGAAAGACGGGTCTATATTAGAACATCGAAGTTGCAAAACTTTGAATGTTCTAATATCAACCCCTTTTCAGTGAAAGCTGAAAATATCTAAGCAACAGAAAACCAAATTTTTTCCTAGGGAAAGAATTCGGTTGTCCGCTTCTCTTGCTTCGGTATTTTCAGCACTGTGGTGGAAAGTTATGGGTCAGGTTCAGGTAAGTGTGCGATTGAGTGCAGGTTAGGTTAGTTAGGGTTAGGGTGCGGGTAAGGTATGTGTGCGATTGTGTGGATGCCAGGGTTAGGGCGTGTTAGGTGAGTTAGGGTTAGGGCGCAGGTCAGGTATGTGTGCAATTGTGTGGGCGTGAGGGTTAGGGCGGGTTAGGTGAGTTATGGTTAGGGCACAGGTCAGGTAAGTGTGCGATTGTGTGGACGTGAGGGTTAGGGCGGGGTAGGTGAGTTAGGGTTAGGGCACAGGTGAGGTGAGTGCGCGATAGTGACTGAACTTAGGGTTAGGGTTTGGGTTAAGGTAAGTGGATAGTTAGTGGTGTGTGTATAGATTAGTGTAGGGCTAGGTGTAAGATTTTAGGTGTATGTGTGTGAATTGCTGTTTGTTTGGTGTGGTTGTGTTGTGTGTATGTGTTTTGGAAAACAGTGAATTTTTTCCCTAGGTTCGATGTTTTCAGCTTTCGCTGAATAGGGGTCGATATTAGAACAGTCGAAGTTTTGAAACTTCGATGTTCTAATATAGACCCAGAAAGACTGTGCAAGAGGAAGTACAAACATGTTTAAGATGGGAGTGACGGAGGAGTGAAAAGACGAGTGGAAAACAGTCCTGTCGTGTTAGTCCCATAGCCTGATGGAGCAATCGGGGTTTGTAATGATTTTAGAAATTTAAACAGCATTTCAAAATTGAAATTTTATCTAATGTAGGTCAACTAATGGAAAGGCTGGGGAAGACATCTTCTTGACCAAATTAGATATCACAAAGGCTTTCCAAGATGGCTGCACACTGATCAACTGCTTTATTTCAGCAGTCCCAGTGTGAAAAAAGAAACAGAGACATAAGATTTAGTAATTCTGCCTGTTTTAGTAAAATTCAGTTACTAGCTAGTGCGTACCCTGCCTGAATGCCAGAAAAGAAGGAAATTAGAGAGCATGAAAGAAAATCAAATAGAAAAGGTGAAGAGAAAACACTGACAGGGAAGAGTCCTGCAGCTGTTTAGCAAAAAGTAGTTCAAGGTCCTGCTTTGGTACAAGAGATAACTTCAGTAATTTAGAAGAAAAAAATAAGTCAAATGCACTCAGAATTGATTAAAATAAATTGAACATTGAAAGAGTATACGAACTCAAATAACAAAAAGGCTGTAAAAAATGGAAGAAGTTTTAATCATCTATTCAGATGAACTGATAAAACTGCAAAAATCAGAAGTCAAAATTAAGAAAAGCCTGGCTGAGTATGAGACTGCTCAGGAAGAGATGTTTCAAAAAATGTCAGAGTTAGGGGATAGAGCACACAGGAAAAAATTTGATTTTTTGCTGTACCAGAGAAACCAGAAGGAACAGACTCTAATAATTTTATCAAAGCACAAATAAGTAACTACTGGCATTTCACACCAGGATTTGTTAATTTAAAGGATACTTTGTGTGTATGCACCAAACCTGGCCATGAGAAGGCAACCAGGACTTGTATTAGTAAAGATGCAATCATACCAGCAGAAAGAGTTAATCCTGACAAAACTGTGTCAGAAGGCAAAAATATTAAAAATTGTAGACAGTAGAGTTCTTGTAGAAAATGATTATTCACAGTAAACCAGGCAGAAGAGAAGCAAATTTGTCCCAGCAATCAGAGGATGTTGAGGGCAGGTGTAAGATTCAATCTGCTGTATCCATCTGTCTTCAGAATATTTTTTTCCTGGAGGATCAAAGTCAATTTTTGTTGCAGAAAATTCTAAGGGGAAATACAAAAGTTTGTCCCTCAAGGGGGGAGGCATTAGACAGAAGGGGATTCTGCTCCTCATTTTTCTGATGGAAATGCTCATAGGGAGACTTTGCCAGTGAAACTTTTTACACTGTTCCAAAGGAAAATGCTTGAGAGACATAAAAGAGCATGGGAGTTGACGAAAAGAATTAGGGGTACCTTGGATTTGAACCAGAGTCTGGGGTTGGACATGGAGATGAACAGGAAGAAGACCAGCAACACTGAAATTAGTGAATGGATATGAGACTATACTGCATCAATCACATTTGTGATATATGGCTTTATAAGAAAGTCTGAGAAAGATTGGATTTTTGTTGAATTTGTTAAATTTGTTGGGGGGACTGACAGGCACTTCATTCCATTAATGTTTGGAAAGACACTAAAAGGGAAAAAATAGAGACGGGGAAAATAATTGTAAGTAAAACAATGTTTGTTCTTAACAGTGTTTGTATAAAACATTTTATGATATAAATTTCATGTTATATAGTAAAGTTTCTATTTAAAGTTTTAAAGGGTAAAGTGATTACACTCTTTGCCTGCCTCTACCTTCTAGGTAGAACTTGCCCCACCATCTGGAATTATGACAGTACTCTTCTCTGCCTAACTGGTTTCTATTTAAAGTATATTCCAATTTTAAGCACTGAATAAATCACACTTTACAAAATAGAGAGGGGGCCTGCACACCACTGAGACTCCCCTCTTTACTCACCCCTGTCTTAAAAGTTTTCTTGCCTACTTAACCCTCTCTGACAGTAATTATCTATCACTACCCCGGCGTTGAGACTTTACTGTTGGTCTATTCTACTCTCTTCTATGTATCTAGTTTGCAGTATCCACCTAACTGTGATCCCCTGATAATATCTCTCTGCAGCTTCTCACTCCACCCTGCCCACACCTCACCTCTTTCCTCGACTTGCTGTACTTACCTACAATTTCACATTGCTTTGCTCCTTACTTGTGCTTCTTGTCTTTTTTAGCGGAGACCACTGTTTCTGGTACAACACGCTCCATTCGCCCTCACTCCTCTTGGGCTCACTCCACTCCCCTACCCTACTCCCATTCTCACCCACCTCCACTTTCATTACATTTATACCTTCTCCACCTTGTTCTAACCCTGCCCACACCCCCTACTCTATGTATCCTATCTGTTCTCATCAAACCACTTCTCACTTTACCCCTACTCTCCCTATTAACCAATCCCTATCATCCCCTCTCACCCCCAACCAGTCCTCTCCCTTATCTCCCTCCCATTCCCTATCTCAACCCCACCTACTATCATCACACTATTACCCCCATTCTTCACTACTTCTCCATAACTCATCAGCTTTCACTTTTACTCTCGCTCCTCTCTACCCTACTAACTTTTATCTTCATTCTCTTCTTCTCCTTCTGTATCAGGTTTCTACCCTTTTAAGCACACTCTTCCTCATACACTCCTTCCTTTGTTTTTCTCATGCTACCTTTCACTACTTACCTCACACACATAATGCCCCTTCTACCTCATAGCTATCCTACTACTTTATCTCTCATTCCTTACCTCCTATCACTTGAATCTTAATCACTCACATCCATCTCCAAACTCCACATCGCTTGTACCCCACAAAGAATCCTCCTTGCCTTTCCTAATCTGCCCCTCTTTCTTCAATTCTCCCTTCCCACAACTCTTCAAATTAAAAATTCTCCCTCTCACCACTACATCCTTCAAACACAAATACAAACGTTTTAGTTTCTACCTTCATACTGATACAGCTTCTTCACCTACAAACAATATACTACTAGCTGGTGACATCCACCCCAACCCAGGCCCTCCTATCCCAACCTCTACTAATACCAGCCTGACCAAACATCTCTCTATCTTTGCTATCAACATACAGAGTCTACCTAAGAAAGTTACTGAGCTACACTCCTGTATCACCCATCACTCACCTCGCATCCTAGCCCTGTCTGAAACCTGGTTAAAACCACATATCTCTAACTCTGAAATATTACCTTCCCATTATAACATTTACTGCCAAGATAGAACTACCAAAAAGGTAGGGGTGTTGCTATTGTGTAGTCAACACACCTTAACTTATCCCCCCCACCCATATCTCAGCCCAACTTTCAACCTGCAGAACTGCTTCTTCTAAACTGTCACCTCAACCCCCAAAATAAATTTGCCATTGCATCTATCTATATCCCACCAGGGAATAACATTCCTATCCTCAAATCTATCCTAGCCTGGATCTCTGAGAATATCCCCTATGAGACCTTACTACTAGGCAACATTAATATCGATTGGCAAAAACTATCCCCCTACCTCCCCCTCCCAACATATCAACCTCCATGGTTTCCATCAACTTATTACAACACCTACCCGCATCAATACTAACAATACCAGCCATTCTACCTTAGACTGGATTCTTACCTCTGACCAACCCTATATCATATCCCCAGTACCCTACCTGACTCCCTAAGTGACCACTTCCCTGCTCAAGTCCAGTGATACTCCCTTCAAATCCCTAAATCCCACAATTACAGAGAATGTCACAACCTTTCTTCCTTCAATTCAGACATTTTTAACAACCAACTCACTTCCATTAACTGGAACTACCTCCCTCTCAATTATGCCATTCTACATTTTAATCATACATTTCTGAATTTCTTTACCTCCCCTACGGAAGGTGAAAATCAAAGCAAATTACTAACCTTGGCTCACCAACGACACCTTCTCTCTCATGAAAGAAAGGGACAAATACTGGCAACAATGGCTAAAAACTAAATCCACAGCAGTCTTACAAAAATACAAAGAACTATGTAATCTATCAAAAAAAATCAACAAAGACAACAAAAATACTTCTGTAATCTGCAGTTCTCTCAAAAGTCTAATTCTTAAAAATTCTGGTGTACCATCAATACAATTTTGCCTGCTAGTGAACCTACTTCCCCCAACCCCTTCCCAAATAATTCTGCCCTAGAAACTGCCACCTTACGTAAAACCCACTTCATTGAATCAATTCAAAAACTTACCCAACTCTCCCAAACCCACAACCTCTCATACACCATGCACAATACAGGTAACACCTATGCTTTCTCTCTTAACCCTGTCTCCACAGCTTACATCAAGTGTATTCTACTAAAATTGAAACCTTGCTCTCCCTCTAGTGATAACCTCCACTGTCTTTCTTAAACTTGCAGTTTATTTTATAGCCTATCCTCTTTCTAGCCTAATAAACCAATCTATCCAAGAATCCACTGTCTCAGACAACAGGAAATCTTTCTACATCATTCCACTACACAAAGAAGGTAACTCCACTGATCCATCCAGCTATAGACTCATTGCCATCCTAGCTCCACTATCCAAAATCCTAAAAAAATGCATTCATAACCAACTTCTGAACTACCTAATCAATGAAAATCTTCCGACCCGTACTCAGTATGGCTTTAGGCCATATCATAGCACATCTACAGCCCTTATATCCTTCACTCACACTGTTGCCAAAACTAAGGACAAAAATCTCCTGATATCTTGCCTTTTCCTCAACCTCTCTAAAGCTTTCAATACAGTCTCCCATTCCAAACTACTCATCAGACTTACTGATCTCAACTTCTCTCACTCCACTATTCTCTGGTTCTCAAGCTACCTCTCAAACAGGCTCCAGTCTGTCAGATGGCAATCAACCTGTTCCCCTTTCCTACCTACCCAAACTGGCATCCCAAAAAGCTCAATTTTAGGCCCCCTCCTTTTCAATATATGTACTAACCATCTCTCCACCTCCTGTACTCCCTCCTCCCTTATACAATATGCTGATGACTCTACTCACATCTCTTGTGCTGACAACATATCCAAACTTCTTTCCATCACCAAAACTCATTCTCATCTGAGGAAAAATGGCTCACAGAACAAAAACTCATACTTAACCCCAAAAAGACTACGCTCCTACTATTTCTCCCCAAATCTCTCTCCCACCTTAAATTCTCATTTACCATTTTATCTCTAGATAACACCCTCATCAAAGCAGAACCACACACTAAACTTCTTGGTACTATAATTGATGACCAGTTAAAATTTGACATCCATATTCAAAACTGTATTAAAAAAAACTAATCCGAAACTTGGTCTTCTCTATAGAAATAAAAAAATTCCTCGCTCCTAACTCCAGGCCCCCCCACCCCAAACCTTCCTCCTTCCATGTCTCCTCTATCCCTCCCCTATCTACTCATCTCCAATCAACCCTTCTCTCCAGACTTGAGCAAACCTACAATAGCATAGCCAGATTCACTTGTAACCTTCCTTACAAATCATTGCCTTGCCTTGAACCAAATTCATTGGCTGGAATTCCCTCAACTCTTGCTACTTTCCCAATTGCAGCTCACACACTCCTTATTTAACAAACCCCAAGCCTACCCATCTCTCTCCACCATTGTATCCCCTTATATCCCTACCCGTACACTTTGTAGCTCAGACCCACACCTTCTGGACATGTATAAACCAAGCAAAACTATAGTTAAACTCCTCTACAAGCAGTGTCCCTTGTCTGGAATAGGCTGCCACCTAGCCTTTGCAGTGTGACTAGTTCCAGCTGCTTCAAAACTGAAGTCAGCTTCATTTTCTCAAATCAGGATCCCGCCCATGCCACAGTCCTCCTTAAACTTCTGTGTCCACTCTTTCTTATTTTTCACATATCTTCTATAACTTTGAACATTTTAGCTTACCTGTTGATGAATTTCAGTTGTTTGTATACTGCCTAATCATGTTTTTTTTTGCCTAGATTGTAACTTTTTGTTTTTGTAATGTGGAGCTTTTTTCCTTTTTTTTGTATACTGCCTAATCATGTTATCTTTGTTCTTTATCGTAATGCTGGAGCTTTTTTTTTCTGGTCTCCACTGAAAACAGGCCATTGGCTCAGATGGACTAACCCAGTTAACAAAGGTCAAATAAATAAAACAAAGTATTTTCAGTGACTGTTGTATGTGATAAAGATGTTAAAGTAAACAGGTATTTTTTTTCTCTCTCTTTCACTCTTTTAGTTTTAAGACATGTAGGTGTTACAATGTAAAAAGAGAAGAAGGGCTGGACAAAAGCATATTTAGGTCAATATGCTGTAATCATGGCTTGTTGGGATGGGGGATAGGGTTTAAAAGTGCACTGATTATAGTATATGTAGAACTGAAATGTTTTCTTTTACTTTTCCAAAGGTGAATGTCTGGATTGCCTTAATCTGATGACAAGTTTTTGTGAATACAAGTGTCTTTTTTTTAAAAAAAAAATGAGAGACCACAATGTAATAAATATTTTTTTAATTAAATGGTACAAGGGCAAGCAGTTGAGTAAAAAATAAAGCTTGAAATTATTGTAAGTGAATAAGAGATAGCAAGATGGCTTGTAAAATGTGATATAGATTCAAATGGAGATGACAAGACATAACTGTATAAAGGATCAACCTGCCAAACATTAGTGTGGGCATGTAACACAAAAGCTGGGAATAGACATTTAAAAAAGCTGTCATATGTAATAGGTGGGAATAATAACTTTTTATCATATTGGCTACTCCAAACATATTATTTTGGGACATGAATAGCCTTTCAGGTATAGACAAAAAGGTAAGAGTATTCAATTATATCAAAAAATGCAGAGTTCAAATAACAAAACTACAGGAGACACATTTGGAAAGAAGTGAGCATGTGAAATTGACAAAGAAAGGATTTCAGGATAGATATATAGCAGAATATCATGGACAAAGGAAAAGGGGCGTACTTATCCTAACTGTCAGAGTATGATACATGTGTAGTAATGAGGCTACTGGCAAGGGAGGAGGATTATGCTGGCATACATTTATGTTCTCCCAAAAACTGCTATTAGGGAGCTTCAGAAAATTTTGGGAGAAATAATCAGCTTTCAGCATGAAATATTACTTATAGATAGGGGCTGGAACTTGATTTGCAACAGTGAGGATGTATACAGGGGACATAGAAAGGAAAATGTAACTAAAGAGGGTAGATTTCTGAAGGCGTTTATAAAATATTTGATATGGAAGAAGTAAATTCAGTAGTAGGAACTTACATATTATTCTCGAAGGTACAATAACTGAGCAAAACTAGTCAAAAATTATATTTCACAGGATAGTGTTAATTGAAAGCTTCATCACAAATCCAAAAGCTATTTCAGATCATGCATGAGTAACAACTAAGATAAAAATTCAGGGTAATGAAGTACAAACGTGACACTGGTGTTTTCCCACCTACCTGTTAAAAAGTGAGGAATGTAAGGAATGCATAAAAGGAAATTATTTGAGAGTTTTTAGGGAAGATAGAAACTTCTTCAGAAGTTATAGCTGGTGAGTGGGGTAAATGAAAGTGGAGTTTAAAGGGACAATCCCAGCATTTAAAATTCGGGTCTACACTATAGCTGACTGAAGTTACACCCACTTTGCCATGTCACTCACATTCCCACCCACAGTGTCTTTTTCTTTTAGATATCCTGTCTCATTCCTGTTTTGTTTCCCCATGTGAATTGAACGGCTGTCATTCGAGTTCCTACTGATTTTCAGTAAAAATGTGTATTTCAGGTTTTTTAAATTAGAAATGTTGCAACAAGTAGTAAGCCTCTATACTACTGCAGCCCATAACTGCATTAACCATTTTGCTAAGATCGCTATTTTCTGAATACTCAGAGAAGTAGAAGTAAAGTCTGTGTGTAGTGGTAACAGAATAGCGTAACAGAATAGCCGAAACAATCTATTCCTTTTTAGAAATTAGTTTTGCAGCAGTTTCTGCTGACAACGGCAAGTCATCTTTCTTGCACTACGGGTCAGTTTCCTGGAGCAGTCGATCTCTGTGCATGAATGATAGACGGAGCAAAGGCTCCCGATCTTGAAGAGCAATAGCCACATTAGTGGGCTGTTGCAACAGTATACACTGATCGCATAAACAATCATTTCAGTTTTTACCCTTTCTTCTGTATGACAGCGATCGGTAATATCACTGAGAAGATTAATAGTGGCCAAGTTCAGTGCAACGCAGTTAGTACTAGCGATCAGCTTTCTAGATGAGCCGATCCCATTGCATACTAGCGATGTTATGGGCAAAAGTAATGCACAATACACACTACCACAGAGATCCAATTTGAAAAATTACAAAAAAAGGCCAGCAGGATAAGAAATGGACTATAAGACAAGGGGTATAAGGAGATGTTACAGGAATTACATTTATTCACACTTGAATGCAGGAGAAAGAGACATGATGTGGATACACAAGATACTTAAACAGTATGGTGACATACAGCTGAAGAGG
>NC_056741.1:1357141042-1357236007 GCF_019279795.1 Protopterus annectens | reverse complement strand
TCCTATTTATACCACAGCACAATTTGCCATTTATAACTGTTCTTGCATTATTACAGAGCATAATGTTGCATGTAGTTATATATGGATTTTCAGCATGAAGTACCTCACAAAGAGGATTAGCGGCCTCAAACAAATGCCCTACACTGACCGTCTCAAAAAACTCCAGCTTTACTCCATAGCATATCACCTACTCCGAGATGATCTCGGCTTAACATATAAAGTTATGTCAAACCCAGAGCTGTTGGACATACTACACCTAAAGAAATCCCAATCCCTCTGAGCTACATGCTCTAGGGACCTAAACCTTGTCACCACAATAAACAGGACATGCTGGAGAGATAGATTCCTGTCCCAGAGACTTCCCATACTCTGGAACAGGCTACCTATCTATGTCAAGCAAAGTTCTTCATTAGCACTCTTTAAGAAAAATCTTGATGAGTGGATGGGATATAGGAAATACATCCCAGGGATCACTTCTGTGTCTTTGCTCGACAGTGGCACAGGAAAATATTTTATTTTATTTTACATTTATTTATTTTATTTTATTTTACATTTGTTGACCGGGCTAGTCTAACTGGATACATGTCCATTTTCAGTAGAGGCTCGGGGAGAAAAGCTCCAGGAATCATACAGAGTTAGTCTAGGTTAAGACAGAGCCATTATAAAAAACAACAAATTGTTACATAGATGTATTATAAAAACATTGATAGAGGGTAATACAGAAACAATATAAAAAGCATCAATTGTTAAGAATGACATTATACAAAACAAATATATATATATATATATATATATATATATATATATATATATATATATATATATATATTTTTTTTTTTTACTGAGTATATTTCTCAGTGTAGATAAAAATAACTAGGGGTATGTGTACAAAACAAATTATGTAGAAACAGAGAGAGGGAGGAAAAGTATAGGATGTAGGATGAAATGTTAGAGTGAAATGTTTGAGTAGAGAAAGAAAATAACTTTCTTGGGTGGCGTAAGCCAGGGAACCTTGTTGGCTAGGCTTACGTAGGCTCTTGGGCCGATAGTCTAGTACCTACCTATGAACCTATGTGCATGCTTATATAGAGCTTCAAGTGCTATTATTTTCAATGCTGATGATACATTATGTAAAATAACCAACTTTCTCCATTACTTTTCGATATAAACAAAGTAAAGTTATGAGTCTCTGTGACTCTGGGTTTGTCCTGCCCTCCAGTCCCTTAAATATGTTTTGATCAAGTGCATGTCTCCAATCTTAAGTTAGGGGTGTTTGTGACTCTATTCTTGTCCTGTTTCTCTGTCCCTTAAATATGGATGGAACAAGTGCACGTCTCCATTCTTAAGTTATGGGTCTCTGTGACTCTGGGTTTGTCGTGTTTCACTATCAACTAAATATTGTTTGCACAAGTGTATGGCTCCAATCTTAAGTTATGGGTCTGTGTGAATCTGGGGTTGTCCTGTTCCCCTTTCCCTTAAATATGGGTGGAACAAGTGCACGTCTCCAGTTCTGAGGAATCTCCTCTTACTTTAATGACCTGGTGAATAACAAATACAATCATTTGTAAGTTCATGCTGAAGTGTTCTCAGGTCATTGTTACTAATTCTACTTTATTCCTGTCCTTTGTGTCCAATGTGTGCATATTTATCTTTCAAAATAATGTAATGTAATTTAATTTCAGGATCTGAAGTTTAACGGAATGCT
This sequence comes from Protopterus annectens, assembly GCF_019279795.1. Lineage (NCBI taxonomy): Eukaryota > Metazoa > Chordata > Ceratodontiformes > Protopteridae > Protopterus > Protopterus annectens. The sequence continues at coordinate 1,357,234,302 of NC_056741.1, read as the reverse complement.
ATTAGTACACCTTTTCACTACCTTTGTGGAACCAAAACTGTTTTGCATAAGATTTTGTAAATGTATATATAATCTGTTGTGTTAGTTTATAGGTTTTCAGTCCTACCACATCTTTGTGTATATGTGTGTGGATGTGTGTGTGTGTGTATATATATATATATATATATATATATATATATATATATATATATATATATATGTATATAGAGAGAGAGGTTTACTATCAAAATAATTTTCCACCTTTTGATCGAATCAGTTTGCCAAAATTGGTATTAATGAATTACCAGAATTTTGGAAATGGTAACATGGAATTGACATTAGAACACCGGAAGTTTCAGTGTCGAAAGTCTGTGTTACCGGTAACATTTTTGCAAGGGGCCAAGCCCTCCTACACCCACCCACTTAGATATTTTATATTCCAACTTTGAGATCACACTACAGTGAAAAAAGGGTACATTTCCCAATCCCCACTCTAGTGCGATCTGTTATCAGAACTTTGATTCTACAATAGCGAATGCACACTACCATTCGCTACTATGGAGTCGAACGGTTTTCAGATCAGCATTATAAAAACTTGAAAACAGTAAGTGTCAATCTAAAATTTGATAGAAAACTATATATATATTATATATATATATATATATATATATATATATATATATATATATATACATATACATATATATATATATATATATATATATATATATATATATATATTTATATATATATATATATATATATATATATATATATATATATATATATGTATGGGAGCCCTTCATTTGTTCGAACTTTCAAATGTTAGAAACTCATATGGCCGACACCATATGACTGAATGTTTGAAAGGCCGACAAATGATAGTGGAGATCCCACTACATTGTGGGACTGGGAGATTCCCCTTTCCTGCACTGTAGTGCGATCTCGGAGTGAGAATATTTAAGTAGCAGGGGGTGTGGGGGGTGCAGGGGGGGCTTTCCCCCCTGCGTAACACAGTTTTGCTGTGTTTACAGGTAGGTAAATGGTGCTATTTCAGGATGTTGGTCTTTCGGAATGTCGATCATATGGTGTCGACCATATGAAAGTCGGCATTCTGAACGGTCGACATTCTGAAGTAGACCCATATATATATATATATATATATATATATATATATATATATATATATATATAAAATGTATTTATTATACATTTGTTGACCGGGATAGTCCGACTGGATGCATGTCCATTTTCAGCAGAGCCCCAGGGAGAAAAGCCCCATGGAATAACAAATCACCATAACATGTCACATACTACAAATAAATAAATATATTATTTACAGAGATTAGATGGGCAGACAATACAAATTACATATAGAATATTTTCAGTGATTAGAAGAGCAAAACATTATAACAAATCGTCAGGTAGTGTTATTCAGTGAGAGAATCGGATAAAATTACATAGTAGGCTACCTAGTAGATTTACACATTCCAGAGACAGGTTAACCAGGCTTAATACAGTGACATAGCCAGTTTCTTCCCAGGTGGTGTTTGAGCCTAGTTTTGAACTGACCAAGTGAAGAGAGTAAGGTAATATCAGCTGGTATAGAGTTCCACGATCTACCTACAGAATTTACGAAGAGTGAGTCACCAGCTGAGTTAGTTTTACATATCTGAATAAGGAGTCTGTTGGAGGAGCACAGTGGTCTAGGATTATTATAGAGGGTGACAAGATCTTTAAGTGCAGGGGTATTGTTAGGGTTATATATGATTTTATGGGCCATAACCAATTGGTTATATAGTATTAGACAGGGTAGTTCAAGACATCCAAGCTGGATTAGATTGATGCAGTGATGTGTCCTAAAAGGTAGCCCAGTGGCAAACCTGGCAATGTGGTTATAACAGATTGAGAGTTTGCTCAGGACAGTCTTGTTAACATTAGAGAGAAGAGGGGATGCATACAGAAGAGTAGAGAGAAGGTGAGATTGAGCTATGGCAACTTTGGCTGGGGGGTTAGGAAGGCTTTTATTCTGTAAAGTGATCCTAGTGTTTTTTTAATGGTTTTGATCAATTGGTTAACATGTAGGTCGAATTTTAGATTATTATCTATAATGACACCTAATAGTTTAGTGGAGAGGTCAGGGAAGATTATTGTTCCATCATTTACTTTTATTATAAAGTTAACAGCAGTAGACCTTTGTGTAGGTAATAATAACAGCATTTTAGTTTTTTTAGGATTTAAAATTAGACGTCGTTGGGAACGCCAGTTTTCAATTGTGTTAAAGGTGGTCTGGGTGGCTAACTGTAACTCTACTGGGGATGTGGCCGAGCAAATCAGGGTAGAGTCATCAGCATATTGGATACAGCTGACTTTTGGGATGACAGTATTCATATCGTTGATGAAAATGGAAAATAACAGGGGCCCTAGTACAGAGCCTTGTGGTACTCCAAGGGTGTTAGGTAGTAGGTTAGAGAGTTTATTCTGCCAAAGAACAGCCTGCTGTCTACCACTTAGATAGGATTTAAACCATTGAAGGGCTTTAGGATCTAGATTGAGAGTTTGCAGGGTGTGGATTAATAGTTGGTGGTCAACCATATCAAATGCCTTGGAGAGATCCAAGAAGAGGGCTGAAGAAATGGCTATTGTTTCGATTATGGTTTATGGTGTTGGTAAAGGCTAGTAGGGCTGAGGTAGTACTGTGGTGAGGTCTGAAACCATGCTGGGTTTGTGCCATGAGGTGGTTATGGATTAGGTGGTGCATGAACTGTCCCCGAATACATTTTTCCATAATCTTTGCAAGTGGAGAGAGTATAGCTATAGGCCTATAGTTGGAGAATTCAGCAGAGCTACCTCCTTTATGGAGTGGGATTACATAGGATATTTTCCAGATAGTGGGAAATTTAGCTTCTTCTATGGTTCGATTGATAAGTATCGATACTGAGTATGCAATAGCATCAGCTGATTTTTGTAGGTATTCAGCAGGAAGTTGGTCAGCCGTTAGTGTGATGGGTTTTAGTTTTTTGATTAGGGTACAGATAAGTGATGTGGCGACAGGTTATACAAAATGATTTTCTGTTATGCACAATATATTTATATAAGGTTTTTCAAAATTTTCCTGATCGTGTCTCACACTATGTTTAGGTTCATAGGTAGGAACTAGGCTATTGGCCCTAGGGCCTATATAAACCTAGCCAAATGGTACCCTGGCTTTTGCCACCCAAGAAAATTATTTTCCTGTGCCCCTGTCAAGCAGAGCCACAGAAGTGATCCCCGGGGTGAATTTCCTATCTCCCATCCAATCATCAAGATTTTTCTTGAAGAGTGCCAATGAGGAGCTTTGTTTGATATAGATAGGTAGTTTGTTTCAGAGTATGGGAAGTCTCTGAGATAGGAATCTATCCCTCCAGCATGTTCTGTTTATTGTGGTGACAAGGTTTAGGTCCCTAGAGCGTGTAGCTCAGGGGGATTGGGATTTCTTTACGTGGAGCATGTCCAACAGCTCTGGGTTTGACACAGCTTTTTATGTTAGGCAGAGTTCGCCACTGAGTAGGTGATATGCGACAGAGTAAAGCTGGAGTTTTTTGAGACAGTCTGCGTAGGGCATCTGTTTGAGGCCGGTAATCCTCTTTGTGAGGTATTTCTGTGGCCTTTCCAGTTGTTTTAGATGTCTTGTGAGGTACATACCAGAAGGGGCGTTGTACTCTATAATGGGTCTAATGAGTGATGAGTAGAGGGGAACAATGACCTCTTTTTTCCTGGATGAGAAACCTTTTGTGATGAGGTGTGCCATGTAGAAGGATTTCCTGACTACTGTGGCGATGTGATTATCAAAGGAGAGACTACTGTCCACCTGTGTCCCAAGGTCTCATCACACTTTCGGTGTTAAGTAGACTACCGCCTATGTGGTAGCTCATGGGTACAGAGTTTTTACCAAAAGGGATGACAGTGCACTTTTTGGCATTGAGCTTGAAGCCATGGCTTTGACACCAGGCATCTGTCTCAGTGAGGCCCTTTTGTAGGATATCCACATTGTTAGGATATTTGATTATGGCTCCTAGTTTGCAGTCATCTGCGAACTTTGTTAGCCAAAGACCTTCTGTGTTAGCCTGTACTTCAGAGAAGTAGATACCAAACAGGAGAGGACCTAGGACTGAACCCCGTGGTACTCCACTTGTCACTGGTCTGAAGTTGGATTTAGAGTCTGCTACTGTCACAGTGTGGGTTTGGTCAGTGAGCCAGTTGGCAACCCATCTTGTGACATATGGATTTATACCTAGTTTAGTGAGTTTGTCTATAATTCCAGAGTGGGGGATGGTGTCAAAAGCCTTGGTGAGATCTAGATAGGCTGCGTGTACCACCTTACCCTCATCTACAGCTTTGGTGACCGCTTCAAAGATGTCTATCAGGTTTAGGAGACATGATCTGCCTTTTACAAACCTGAACTGGGTAGGGTCCAGAGTTTGGAGATTACCAATGTCATTGTTTATAAGTTCCATGATGATACGCTCCATAGCCTTGCAGACCAGGCTCATCAGGCTAATGGGGCAGTAGATCCCGGGGCCCGTGGTGGCTCCCCCTTTGTGGAGTGGGATCACTGTTGCTGTGCGCCATTCAGTGGGCACAAAGCCTGAGGTGAGGCTATGATTGAACATGGTACTTAGGTGGGGTGCCATTTCTTTCTGTAGTTCATGTAGAACGCAGCCTGGGATGTTGTCAGGTCCCATGGATGCTGTGTTCTTGGCTTTGGAGAGTTTTTTTTACCTGTGCAGCCGTGATTACAGGTACTTTGCATTCTTCCGGTATAGAGATGGGCCCTTTAGGGGATGAGAGAGGGGTAAAGTTAGGACTGAACCTATCTGCCACGATGTTGGCAATATCAGTTGGTTCTGTATATTTAATGCCATTATGCTGTAACTCAGAGCAGATCTGAGTGTTGCCATTGAGATTCTTGACATAGCTATAGAATGCTTTGTGGCTGTCTTTAGAATCAGTGGCAATTTTGTTTTCGTAACTAGCTTTGGAGGATTTTATGAGGGATCTCAGCTTCTTACTGAGGCTGACCATGGAGTTCCTCCAATCATGGGATTTTACTCTTTTTTGCAACAGTTTCTTTCTTCTGTTGTAGAGTTTGTTTATAGCAGGGGACCACCAGATTGGCTTCCTTTTTTTGGAGGATAGCATATTGGTTCTGTTAGGGATTGCATGATCCATGCACTCATGTAAGTGCTTATAAAGTGCAATTGTATAGGATTCAGCAGTCGTATCTCTATTGTCCATCATAATGGGTGTTGTGAAGATTGCCACTTCTGTCTTAAGACGTATGAAGTTGGCTTTGGAGAAATTTTTTTACGGTGGTTTCCCTAATTGGGGGGGGGGGGCTGGGATGTGGATGTCTAGGGTGATTTGCTTGTGGTCGGATCTATCTGTCCAGTTTTATTAGTTTGGTCTTCAAAGTTATAGTTCTAGTTTGCCCTCACTTCCATTTCTTACGTTTATCCATCATCTTTCTCGAATTTCACTTCTGCATTTTGCCAAATTATTTGACATTCCTTCAGAAAGTGCTATAATACTGCATTCTATTTTCCATTTTCTCTTTGTGTCTACCGTGGAGGTCAGGTTGTGACAGAAAAGTGTGTGTCAGTCAGTGCACTTACATGTTTACCAAAATGAAATTAATATGTAAAGAAACAAATAAGCAAAGAGCAGAATAATGGAAATAAATTAAATGATTTCATACACAAATGAAGTTTAGTTCATGGTACCTTAGAATAGGGGTGTTGAACCATTGGCCAGTCGGCTGCATGCTGCCCCCAAGCCCCCAAATCACCTAAAAATGTTAAGTACAGTTTGCTTAATATTGTTATGTGATTTACTGTCCCATTTTCTTCCCATGCTCTAGTTGCGAGGGAAAGACCGAGAAAGTGGAGAGACAGTAATCGGGTTAGTCACTTCTCACTTTTCACATGTATCCTCATCCGGAACATTTCTTTTGTTCCTATACTCATGGATTTAAGCCACAGCGGTGCAGCGGTAGCGTTGTTGCCTCCCAACAAGAGGTTCTCCTGTTCGATTCTCGGCTGGAGCGCCTTCTTTGTGGAGTCTGCATGTCCTCCCCGCTGCCGAAGTAAGGGTTTAATTAGGTTTTGTGGTGTCCGTCTATTGCAAGGTCGTGTAACTGTATAGTTGTGAGATGTTTGTGGAGTTGTACTTCCATTCATGCCAGGTATTGTCTGAGGATTAGTAGGGCTTTGAGCGCATTTGTTAACCAGAAGTTGTTTTACTTTAAAATGATAGCTGTTTGTCCCTTCCTCATTTTCTGTTTATATTTTTCTTAAGAATTAGCTGTGTGGAAGGATGGTTTCTCTACTGTCTGAATTTTTGCAGAATGCCAAGATTTTTACCTCATATTATCTGGCCATTCCTCATTAAATTTGCAGTTTTGTGGCAAATCATTATGGGCAGACGTTACTTATAGTTTAGTCTTCAGATAATACTGAAAATGCATTCTATGTCACTTATTTCTAAGTTTATAAGAGCAATAATTAAAAATTGTCCCTTGTTTTGGATCTTTGTCCATCCATTATTTTTAGATTGTACATACATGGGCAACTACTGGAGGGGTTGTTTGGACTGATATTTCAATTTGGTGTCATTTAAGCATTTGTGCATACATGTGTGAACTACTAGATGGGTTGTGGCTGAGCTGTTTCATTTTCATGTCATTTAAGTGCTTGTACCTACCTACATGGCTGAAGTACTGGCGTTGTCATTGGGAAATGTTTCATTTTGGTGTAATTTCAGTGCCTGTGCTCGTGTAGTCACTCTGTTAGTGGGATCCTGTGGGAAAGTTTTCATTTTGATGTCAAAGTGCTTGTGCATACATGGGCAAGCTACTGGCGGAGCCTTTGGGGGAGTGTTTTGGTGTCATAACTGCTTCTGCATACATGACCAGACTTACTGTAGGGGTTATTTATGTAAGGACTTCTGCATACTTTGAAGGGATAACCTCTCTCTGGGTGTGGAGAGGACTGCGAATAGTTAAGATAAGAAGTTGAACAATGGTATTACAACAAACAGTGGCAAAAAAACTTTTAATTTTATCTTCACTTTGGAACACACATTCAATAAGTCCCTTAGAAATGCAGAGCTATTCCAATGTCAGCTGCCCAGGGTTTGTCTTGAGAGTACTGGTGCTTTAAACATGCATCCTAAGTTTCCATTTCTACACTGATGTTTGTTGCCTAATGAAGTTTTAAGAATGTGGGGAAGCATTGTGTTTTTTTGCGAAACACTTGACTGTTGTAAAGGAAATATATGCAGGTGCATAGTATCTTTCTCTTGACAGCTATGCAAATTATGGTCCAAGGGTTCCATATCTGTTTATCTGAAAATAAAAATAGTAACGAAGATGTTAGAGAATTAGAATTTGAAGGTAACTATTGGGCATTCATTATTACATTTATTACCTGAATGCACCTAGAGTGGAGCCCAAAGGTCGACTTTGGTTGCCAATGACAGTGAAACAGTTAACTATATTACATATTTTCACCTGGAATGAAAGACAGAGTCTTAAGAAATTACAGGATGACTCCACTATTGTAATTAGGCCTGCTGATAAGGGTGGCCGCATTGTAGTGATGGATGCATCGCATTATCATACCTCTATGGAACATATGTTGAGTGATAGTTTTTACGAAGTTATCAACATGGACACTGTTCATGATATTATCAGATATGTTAGTGACACTCTGCTAGACATCTTTAAGAGTAAGTTGATAGACAAGGAACTCTATGACTACCTAAGTATCAAGACACCGCTTATTCCCATTATTAATGGGTTACCAAAAATACACAAAAATACCAGTGATCCACCCATGAGGCCTATAGTCTCGGGCCATGGATGGGTAACTGAGCACTTATCTGTTTATATAGAGAGATATCTTAAGCAGGCCTTAAATGGTAACTCTTTTGTTTTGAGAGATTCCAAACAGTTTTTAATAGAGTTATATGAGAGCATTGAACAGAATGATACCACATCTGACCTCTTATTTGTTACTTTCGATGTACAGTCACTATTTACAGTTATTCCTAATGGATTAGTACTAATGTATGTTTCAGAGTATTTGAAAGAACACAGTGACTACACCAATGTTATGATAGATTTGATAGTGCACTTTCTAGAGCTGGTTTTGGAGAATAATTTATTCATGTTTAATGATACCATCTATAGGCAATTAGATGGCGTAGCGATGGGCACACCATGTGCCAACAGCTACGCCAATATGTTCTTGGCATACTGGGAAGAACATATATTATTTTGTGAAACTTTATTTAGAGAACATGTCATCTTTTATCAATGTTTTGTCGATGATCTTTTTATCCTTTGGAAAGGGACAGAAGTAGAACTTCAATCTATGTTCTCAATTATGAATAATTTGACAAATTGTCTACAATTTACTATGCACTTCTCAGCACATAGGATTGAATTTCTAGATCTATATATTGAAAAGTTATCCAATGGTCTGATAAACACGGGTGTACATCGAAAAACTTGCTATTGTAATTCACTACTTATGAGGTCGAGTATGCACCCACCATTTGTTTTTAGGAACATCATGAAGGGTCAAGCGATTAGAGCCTCTAGGTTAAACCCCATGGACAGTGGCTTTGTAGCTGAATTAGATGACCTGAGAGAGAGGTTAACATATAGAGGGTATAAGATCAATGAGGTTAACCTGCACATAGAGGATGTTCACCAACTGTGTTCTACAGTGGCAACACCATACTTTGGACCCATCAGCTCCACTGAAACTAAAAAAGAAAAAAGGGTCGAAAGTTATATCAATTTCTCGACCTTGTTTGTCTCTGATCATTCTGAAGTTAAGGAGATCATTGCTAAACATTGGGACATTCTACAAGTAGACGAAGATTTAAGGCAGATAGTTGGAAATGAACCTCATTTCCTGTATAGGAATAAGAACAATCTAAAAAGGATGCTTTGTCATCCAAAATTTTAGAGGAATTCTATGACCCATGGCTATATTAAACCATGTGGCCGTTGTAATTTCTGTTCATACATGGATATTAGTACCAGTTTTTTTCATCCTAACCTACAGACTGTTTTCAACACCAATGTTGATGCTGATTGTAAGACTCCCAATGTTGTATACTTAGTGGTGTGTCAGTCTTGTTTGTCCTTTTATGTGGGCAAGACAAATCGCCCACTTAGAGACAGGGTCAGAGAACACATATATCACATCAAGAAAGGTTCACCTCACAATGCATTAGCAAAACATACAACTTTATGTGGAAATACTCATAAGTTTTTATTTAAGGTTCTGGAGATTATTATTCCGAATAGGAGAGGTGGTGATATTAGGACATATACTGAGAGTAAAGAAAGTGAATGGATTATTCTTTTAAGAGCTGACAGGGGGTTAGGGCTTAATGAAAGAGCTTCCATAAAACCGAAACTGAGACAGCGTAGGAATGTTAGATAGTTATGCATATGCACACATATACGTATATATACATTTTTTCCTTTTCTTTTTATATGTTTTCACATTTATATAGACTTCTATGCATTTGCATGCTGTTTAAGTATTTTTCATGTATTTCTTATATACAATCAATAGTTTTTATACATTTTAAAAGTTTTTATCAGGTAAAATTTGGTATTTTTCTTTAAGACTTGATAAATTAATTGATTTAAATTATTTATATATATATATATACCTCAGCTTATGTTAATCCAATTTGTTTAGATCTGAGGAAGCTTGTATAGCGAAAGTGCTTATCTGTGGATATCTGTTTGGAATAAATTTGTTGGAACTGACTTTGAGTTTATTGGGAGTTCTTGTTAATACTTGTTTCATCTATATCCCATCACGTTTTTGTTTAATTATCTATTCTGTTATCTGGGATAGTAGCGTTTACCTGATCCAGCAGCGGCCGTGGTAACTTTTACAAACATATTTTATATGCGGCCCCAAGGCAATTAATTTTCACTCAGTACATCCCAAGCAAGCAAAAAGGCTCTCTGATAGGACCCTGTACAAACATGTATGGCTGCATTGAGGATGCCAGAGATAAACCCAGATCTAACACCAAAAATAAACCACACTGGTGGAATCCTAACCTTAACAGACTATATAACAAAAGAAAGAAGTCATGGCTATAATCAGAAAGAGCAACTCGAGACAAGAACTCTCTGATTCATCTAAAGAAGAAAGTAAGAGTTATAATGAAGTTCAACAATACCAGTTATAAGGTCAAGATAGCATCCCTGACTAAGGATGGTCACAAAGCCTTCTTCAGCTACGTTAGGGACCTTAAATATAATACTCGACAGTGTGCAGAACTAGTGGTAAATTCCACAACCTTCACTGACCAAGGTGGGAAAGCAAATCTACTGATTAATAAATCTAGCTCTAACTTCACCTCCAGTATCCCCTGTGAAATCCCTTCTAGCATATCCCCCAGCTATCAACAGGGAGCGGGTCTTGGAGGTGCTCACTGAAGCTAAAAACAGTGCTTCAGTTGGCCCTGACAATATTCCCAGTTGCCTCCTAAATAGCATAAAAGATGACCTGACATCGTCACTTGAAGCATCTTCAACTACAGACTCAAAACAGGTTATGTGCCAGGTGAATGGAGGGCCACAACAGTCATCCTTCATAAGGGTGGATCATCAGCTGACCCCAGGAACCACAGATGCATCAGTCTTGACAAGTCTTGTATCCAAAGCCAAGGAACAAATTATGATGGAAATGATCAACAAGGACATTGGCAAACTACAGACACTGGACCCATTCCAGTTTGGCTTCATTAAGGGAAGGTCTTGCCTGCTTAACTTGTTGACATCTTTGAGGGGGTCACCATGGCTACAAATGAGGCGAAAATAGTGCATATCACTTCCCTTGACCTGGCCAAGGTGTTCGATACAATACCCCACTCAAGTATTGTTGTCAAACTATCAGAAGTAAGCATAAATCCCAACATAACTCACTGGATTGCAGGCTGGCTCACAGATAGGACCCAAGATGTCAGGATCAGTGACAGCACCTCCACCAAGAGACGAGACCAGTAGTGTGTCCCAAGGCTCCTTGTTGGGCCCGCTCCTGTTTTAATATCTCCCTTTCTATGTGTGTGTCAGTATATATGTGTGTATGTGCATGTGTGTGTATACATATATATAAACACACACACACACACACATATATATATATATATATATATATATATATATATAGTGTGTATAGAAAGAGAGAGAGAGAGAAGCACATATACACTATTGGAATAGATTGGGTAAATCTTGTTGGCAAATAATACTTGATAAAAAAGAAGCAAGCTGGATTCCTAGATAAAGAGCTACGTATAGCCCAGGACTTGATGAATTTATATAATATGTTTACAAATGGCTTTATTATTTTTTATATATTTTTTTACTCATTTATTTACTTATTTTTGGGAAAAAATGATCTAGTTCTTTATTAAATTGTTAGCATGAATGGTTAATAATATAAAAAACAGCAATATTTTAGTATTAACATTGATAGTATGTATTTCACAGTTGGATGAATCTTTTGCCTGTTTTTTTAATAGACAATCATATATTTAAATGTTTAATCAATCTGAGTCACACTGTGTGTGAATTTACTATGTAAATGTATATTTTTTGGTGTTTTATCTTTATCATGCACTGAAGATGCTCCGTAAGTGGAGACACTGCAGTTTGCTGATGGATTTTTCTGTTCTGACCATTGTAACGTTTTGTGAATAAATAGGTTTTCATTTTCCTTGTTAGTGCTGGACTTAATTGTTTTGGTTTATCTCTGTGTGTCTGTGTGTGTGTGTGTGTGTGTGTGTGTGTGTGTGTGTGTGTGTGTGTGTGTGTGTATATCTATATATTTTATATACACATATATACACATATATATATATATATATATATATATATATATATATATATATGTGCACACACACACCTGTCTATATATAATATATATATATATATATATAGAGAGAGAGAGAAAGAGAGATGGATCTGTATGTGTGTGTGTGTGTGTGTGTGTGTGTGTATATATATATATATATATATATATATATATATATATATATATATATATATATATATATATATACATACATATATACATACATATACATATCTGTGTTTGTGTGTGTATGTATTGCGTATATTATATAGGTGTGTGTATGTATGCCAAGGACATTGATTTATATGGGTGACAAGCTCTGGAGTGAATAGCAAGTGCTGCAACATGCAGATAAGCGACACCATTTGGTCAGCAGACAGGTATTTGACAGGTGTGTGAGATTGACAATCCATGGGGATTGTGTAATCTCAGAGTTAGTATTTATAATTAGCCAGGGGTGTGGGGGGATAATTAGTAGGGCATATAAAGTATTGCATGATAACTATAAAAATCGAAGGAGGTTGGAAAGTTCACAAAGAAACAGGGAGAGGATATATGTAAGTTTCCCAAATATACAACAAAATCTAGAAGATTTAGGATTTTTGCTTAGAAGTGTCTGCATAGGTATTTTAATACCTCAAGCAGACTTGAAGAATGTTTTCCTCAGATGGATTGCAAATGTTGAAGGTTTGATATGGAAGAAAGAAGTAATTGGTAACATAGTTTTGTGGAGCTATAATGAGTTGTCAGACTTTAAAAATTCATTGCGGACTACTCTGTCAGAAATAATGCATCTGGCCATGGGTAACCATCAAAAGTTACCTCACTAGTTGGATCTTCTCACAAGACAAGAGGTCTGTCATCCATCTAAACTTGTCCACTCTGCAACCGACATTGTAGGTAATAGGGTTTTGATCCCATTCAGGCACACCTTTTCTGAGGATATGTTCAGTGTTTTACAGGAGGCAAGGAAACACTCAACCAGAAAATCTTAAATGTCCAAATTGTAAGAGATTTTCAGTCTAGTGCTATGGTCGTCACCAGGGTCCCTTTCAGTGGGGGTCCACTCATTTGTATAAGCCGCTCCAGTCATACTTGGCCTATTCTTCTGTGAAGGCCCATTTGTCAGCCATTTCTGTTTGTCTGCCCTTGAATCCTCCTTTGACCTTTCATTTTGAGATCAAACAGTTTCTTAAAGGCATCCTGCATAATAGGCCTCCAAGAAAGTATATTCCTCCTCCTGCTTTGGACCTTAATTTTGTTTTGGAAAAATTGACTCAGACTCATTTTGAGCCTGCAGATTCTGCTTCTTTGCAACATTGCACCTGGAAGACTGTCTTGTTGCTGGCTCTTACTTCTGCTCAGAAGGCTTCTCCACTACAGGCCCTTATGGCCATTCCTCCTTTTTTGATTTTTCACAGGAACAGGGAGTCCCTTTGTACTAAACCTTCTTTTATGCCCGATGTAGTCAATGAGTTGTCCTTGAATCAGTCAGTACAACTACTTTCGTTTTTCCTTAGTCTGGTAGTGAGAAGCTCCTGCACACCTTGGATTTGCACACAGAGCTCTGGTACTATTTGTATAAGATTAGGACTACTCGTAAGTCTGATCAGCTTTTTGTTTCTTTTCATTCTAGCTCTTTGGGTTTGGCTGTTTCTAAACAAACCATCTCCTCCAGGATATCTGCGGCCATTTATTTTTGTTATTCTTCTCATGGCAAATCTATGCCTGCTTTTGTTAGAGCTCATTCCACTAGGGGTGTTGCCTCTTCTGGTGCCTTCTTGAATGGGTTAGACACCATTCCATCCTTGAAGTTGCTACTTGGTCTTCAGTGCATACCTTTACTAAGCATTATAAGTTGGATATACTTTCTAGGGCCAGAGCAGGTTTTGCTGAACCCATTTTATGTGGGTTTTTTGAGGGCTCTTCTCAGCATTCCACCTCCCATTCTGTGCTTCAGCTTTTTTACTCTCCCTTCTGCACCATTACTGCAAGTAATATAGAATGACATAGTACAGTTGTGTAAAAATCTTACCATAACAGTAGATTTCCTACTCTTCATTGTGGCAGTATTTGCTCCCTCCCTCCAAACCACTCTTGTTTGTTCTGCATTTTTTCCTTCTGGATGTGTATGGACTCCTTTGTCCTGTAGGTTCATAGGTTCATTGGCTGGTACAAGGCTATCAGCCCTAGGCCTATACAAGCATAGCCATAACAATTCCCAGGCTATTTCTTTCCACAGTATTTACTTCCCTGGACCCCTGTCTAGCAGGGCGACTGACATGATCCCCGGGGTGAATTTCCTATCTCTCATCCAATCATCAAGGTTCCTTTTGAAGAGGGCCAAAGAGGTGCTCTGCTTGACATGTATGGGCAGTCTATTCCAGAATCTGGGGAGTCTCTGGGTCATGAACCTATCCCTCCAGCATGTTTTGTTCACTGTGATGACAACCTGGAGCATGTGGCTCTGAGGGATTGGGATTTCTTTACGTGTAGCATGTCCAACAGCTCTGGATTTGACATGGCCTTGCAGAGATCGCCTCTGAGTAGACAATATGCAACAGAGTATAGCTGGAGTTTAGACGGTCAGCATATGGCATCTGCTTTAAGCCTGTGATTCTTTTAGTGAGGTATTTCTGCAGCCTTTCCAATTGTTGCAGATGTCTTGAGAGGTACATACCAAATGGGGCATTGTATTCTATAATGGGTCTAATGAGGGATGAGTGCAGTGGGACAATAACCTCCTTTTTTCTGGATGAAAAGCCCTTAGTGATGAGGTGTGCAACATAGAAGGATTTTCTGACTGTTGCGACGATGTGGTTATCGAAGGTGAGACCACTGTCCACCTGTGTGCCTAAGTCTCTTATCACACTTTCAGTGTATAGTGTACTGCCACCTATGTGGTAATTCACGGGTACATGTTTTTTTCCCAAAGGGGATAACTATACATTTCTTGGCACTGAGCTTGAGCCCATGGCTCTGGCACCAAGCATCTGTTTCTGTAAGGCCCTTTTGTAGAATATTCACATAATTTGGGGATTCAAAAATGGCTCCCAGTTTGCAGTCATCTGCAAACTTTGTTAGGCAGAGTCCCTTAGTGTTGGCCTGTACTTCAGAGAAGTAGATGCCAAACAAGAGTGGTCTGAGGACTGAACCCTGCGGTACTCCACTTGTCTGAAGCTGGATTTGGAGTCTGCTACCTTTACAGTGTGGGTTCTGTCAGTAAGCCAGTTGGCAACCCATCGAGTGACATAGGAATTAATGCCCAGCTTAGTACTTTATCTATGATTCCAGAGTGGGGGATGGTGTCGAAGGCCTTGGCGAGGTCCAGATAGGCTGTGTGGACTGCCTTACCCTTGTCCACAGCTCTAGAGACTGATTCAAAGAAATTAATCAGGTTCAGGAGACAAGCTCGGCCCTTCACAAACCCAAACTGGGTGGGGTCCAGTGTTTGAAGATTGCCAATGTCTTTGTTTATAAGTTCCATGATAATACTTTCCATGGCCTTGCAGATCAGGCTCAGACTGATGGGCAGTAGTTCCCAGGATCCAAGATGGATCCCCCCTTGTAGAGTGGGATAACTGTAGCTGTGCGCCACTCAGTGGGCACGAAACCTGAGATGAGGCTATGATTAAACATGACACTTAGGTGAGGTGCCAGTTCATTTTGTAGTTCATGTAGTACACAGCCCAGGATGTCGTCTGGTCCCATGGATGCTGTATTCTTAGCTTTGGAGAGGGCAGTTTTTACCTGTGTGGCCGTTATTACCTGAATTTGGCAATCTTTCGGTTATGAGATGGGCCGTTTAGGGGGTGAGAGGGGGGTGAAGTTGACACTGAATTGATCAGCCAGGATATTGGCAATATCCTTGGGATTAGTATATTTAATGCCATTCTGTTGTAGCTCAGAGCAGATCTGAGGATTGCCATTTAGATTCTTGACATAGAATGCCTTGTGGTTGTCTTTGGAATCTTTGTCTATGACGTCTGTTCTCTTCTGGAGCAATACAGTTATAGGTAGTTGCGTTTGTAAGTCCCTTTTTGCCCATTGTTCTGTGTGCATAGCATAAATATGAAGTATGGCACAACCAATATTTCTTTTAAGCTTATTTATACTGGCCAACCAATGGGCTATCCACGACAATACATCCCTTCTGTACCGAATACTGCACCAGAGGAGAGAAGGACATCAACTGTTATGGTAAGATTTTACACAGCTGTAGTTTCTGTCAATTTGCTCCATCATAACTACCATGCATACCTGTCAACTGTTCAGATTTTACCTGAATGTCCAGATTTTTGCCTCATATTTTTGGCCTGTTCCTCATAAAAGTTTGATTTTCTGGGAAACCACTGAGGATTGAAGTTACTAAATAATGACAGACATTTGAGTTTCAGACTTCATATCCTTCAGAAAATGCACACTAAGAAGTCTTGTTATTCTAGCAATTTTCTAAGTTTATAAGATAAGTATTTAAAATTTGTCTCTATTTTTGGGCATTTGTTCATTATTTTAGGCTTTGTCCAGATTTTTGTGTGGTTGAGAGGTATGCTGCCATGTGATTAAGTTGGAATGGCAACAGTTTAAATGTTACCATGTAGGACTAATCATTGCCAGACCAGGAATCAAGACACTCGTTAGGTACTGCAAACTGTTAGAATGATCTCAAAAGCTGTACAGTATCATTTCAGTTATTTATTTTTTATATATAATAACAGTGGAACTAGAAACAGATTCATACAGATATAAGGTTAAAATAGAAAGAAGTGTTGAAAACATAATACAATGCAGTAACTCATTAAGATGTAGCATGTACACTAGGAAGTGCATTTGGCTAGTAGCTATAAATCAGCAAAAAAAAAAAAAAATATGAAGTGAAAGGAAAAGATGAGTGTATGCTAATTTTTAAACTTTGCATCAGTCATGCTTCTACAGATTACAAGCAGCCTGCTCACAAAAAAAGTGCATTTGTCTAGTACTATTCAGAAATCAGCACATAAACTAGAAAATGAAAGGAACTGAAGAGTGTGACTATTAATGCTCCAACCTTCGTCACACACTTGACTTCTATGGAATTACTAGCAGGTCAGAAAGTTACTACACCAGGCTAGCATTCAAAAATCAGGACACAGTAAAAGATGAAATGAAAGAAAAAAAATATGGTTTCCACTATTGTTTGCCTTAGATGCTTTCTATAGGTAGAAGCCATGTCATAAAGTTGTTGTAGTTGGCCAGGATTCACAGTTATCACAGAATAAAATATGAAATGAAAGAAACAAAAAAACTCTGTTTACTAATGTTTTAAAAGCCTTGCATTACTGATGTTCTTTGTAGAGTAGCAGCAGCAGTCAAGTCGTAAAATGCCTGAAAGGCTACTTTTGTCAATGTGTAAAATGCACAGATTAAGGTAATGAATGGCTCAGAGGGAGAGGTGTTGTCAGTACAACTGCAATTTGAGATGGAATTTAGCTGACACCTTTGAAACTTCCTGCAGGCACTCTCCCCCACCCTCAGCTGAAGGTGAGCATGCTCAGAAAGGCAAACCTGAAATGTAAACAAAGGCTGAATCAAAACAAAAAAATTGTGGGATTGTCCCTTTAACAATAGGAGAGAAATAAAAGAAAAAGAACCATGGTTAAGAAGTAACAATAATTATTAAGAGGGGCTGACAAAGTTTAAAGTATTGCAAAATAAGGGGGAGCTCACAGAACAAGAAAAGATGCAAATGGAGTGATAATAAGAAAATAAGGGAGTATCTGGATAAAATGCATGAGTTTAGAAGGATTGCTGTTAAGCAACTGTTTTTGATAATAACTCCAGAGCAAAAAAACTTTTAACACTATAAACTAAGCAACAGAAAGTAACAAGGGTTATTGCTAAACATGGAGAGTCTATAACAAGAAAAATAATCAGAAATCCTGTAGAGGTATTAGAGATATTTTGAAAATGTTATGAATATTTGTATAAAACAGAAGAATGTGGAATTCAAGAAAAAAGCACAAATGGAAATATTTATGGAAGACTTAGGTATGCCAAGGTTAAAGGTAGATGAGCTTCAACAATTAACAGTTAAAATAGGAGGAGATGAAATAAAAAACAGTGATGTACAATCAATCTACAGAAAAGTCTCCAGGAATCTATAGTATTCCTGGTGAAGTTTGGAAGCTAGCCAGGAAGAAAGTGATAAAGATCTGGAAAGCACCAACATCCTATTAGAAAGCTGTACTGGCTGTAATATCTAAAGATGGTAAAGACCTACTCGTCCAAGCTTTCTATAAGCTCGTTTCATTATTAAATCATAATTATAGAATGTTTATGCCTATAATAGCTAAACGAATGGCAATGGTGTTGCCAAAAATTGGTAGATATGGCTCAATGTGGTTTTGCTGAAGGGTGGCAAACATTTGACAACATTAATAGAATGATGAGGAAAGCAGAAAGACTTCAAACTGTCTCAAAGTGTACTACAATACTGAGTCCTTTTCTGGATTTGTCAGGTACAAAATAATACCATCTTCAAATAAAGCCAACTTTTCTCAATTATCATACCAATTATATTTTTACAATTTGAGTCCCTTATTTTCCTTGAGAATAGCTCTAAATATAAAGCAAAGAGGGAAGAGAGCAACCCTGCCAGGTTACTCTGTTCAAACACAGCTTATCAGAGAGGAGCCCTCTCACTGTAATTCTTGCCTCTGATCCTTCATATTTCCTGCTAATTAACCTTATTATTGTACCAGGGAATGCAAATTTCATTGCTTGACTCATAAGATCCAGGGTCTATATTACAATATCAAAATGCTGTAACACTGAACACCTGAACGCTGACAAGTATTCAGCGAAATTCACTTCCGTGATTCACTGAGTACTTGTTGGGCAAATAAATACTTGCCCTGCAATGCAACAGAACTAATTCTAACTAAACCAAACCCACCCATTTGGGGGGGGGCTGTGACCCCCACACCCCCCTAACTAAATATACCAACTCTGAGATTGCACTACAGTGGAGAAAAGGGCAACAGTGTGTAGTTGGCCAACTACATCTTTGCCCGACAAGTATTCAATATATTGCGGAAGTGAATTTCACTGAATACTTGCCAGCATTCAGGTGTTCAATGTTACAGCATTTTGATGCTGTAACATAGACCCAAAATCCCAACTTACTCTATCAAATGCTTTCTCTGCATAAATACCCACCAACAACAGCAGTATTTTCTTACATTCTGTTTCCCTATGGATAGTCATTGTTTTATTGATGTTGTTAAATCTTTGCCTCCCCTCAACAAAACCAATTATTTTAGCTAGTATAGACATAAACATAGTTATATTATAATCATGGTTTAAAATTGACGTGGTTCAATATAAAGCTGGGTCAGATGAGTATTTACTGTCTTGAGGTAATACAGCCACCACAACTTTCTTTTAAGATGTTAGTGCTTCCTCTCCTTTTAAAATACTGTTAAATAAAATCTTTAAGATCTTTATCACTTTCTTCCCTCTTAACTTCAAACCTTCCACTGGAATACCATCTGTTCCTGGAGACTTTCCTGAAGATTGATTATACATAACCATTTTTGTCTCATCTCCTCCTATCTTAACTGGCTCTTCATTCATTTCCACATTTCTCTGCTTTATACATTTTTGTAAAAATTCCAAAATATCTCTAATACCTCCACAGGATCTCTGGTTATTTTTCTTGCTATAGGCTCCTTACATTTGTCAACAACCATTTCTCCTCTTTGTTGCTTATGTTGTTATGCTAAACGTTTTTGTGCTCTGGAATTATAAAAAACAGTTGTTTTACAGCAGTCTTTCTAACTGTATTCATATTATCCTCCTTATTTTCTCTCTAGCACTTTGCATTTGTGCCTCTTCTTTTTCTGTCAGATTCCCCTTATTCAGCAACATTAAATGCACATGTTTCTGTGAAATATAATTTTCATTTAATGTAGCCCCACTTATTATACCTTATTATATCTTGGGGAATGATATGCAGATTCTATCCAAGTTCTTACTATTGAATTTATATCTTCCATACTAAATATTTTCATCAAGTTCTTCAGACATCCACCCTCTTTTGTTATATTTTCCCTTCTGGATCCTCCTGACCCATCCCCACTATTGCAAATCAAGTTCCATTAACAACCTATAATTGATATTTCCTGCTAAAATGCGCGATTTTGCACATAGCGCAGCATCGGGCAATGCCGCTTAATTGGGTTTAAACCATTCTCGGCTCCACAAAGTCTGCTCTTCACTTTTTCCCTTAGAACTGATCAAGTTCTCATAATAAACACCCTATTCCTACTCTAAAGCCTGGCACTTGCTCACTAAAACAATTATATAAGTCAGCACTAAAAAATTAAAAGCACTACACCCTCACAAACACCCCTTGAGTACCTTGTTCGCCACTGGCCCTTTTTTCAATTATAAAGGAATTCCCAATACTATTCTAGCATGTCCAAAGGTCAGTTGTCAATCTCCTCTCCGGTCCAGCTGGTGAATCTGGGAATCTTGAGGCAATGTTACAACTGCCTCATGTACACAGACAACCCTCTCCTCCTCCCAACAAATTCCAACACATGGGAGAGATGCAACCATATAGCCAAACTGGAGGCTAAGCTCTCTCAACTCAGTACTGGCGTAACCAGTCAGGAGGAGAAGGAAACCACACTCACTACAATTCCAGTCTCACATAGACCTACCACGACAGCAAACCAAACACATAAATACACAAAAACATACTCGGAGGCTCTAAATAAAAATCTGCCTAAGCAACAGAGACCTCCAAAGCAGACACCCAAGCAACCGCTACCCCAAAACAAAACACGTGCAACACATAGCTCACAAAGCCAGTATGCTGAACAGTCACAGCCCTTAAGGCTAAACAGCACACCTGATACACTTGTAATAGGTGACTCTATCGTCAGGCACACTGACATCCCGCTCACCAGGCTGAACAAGGAGAAGGTCACGGTGAGCTGCCTGTCGGGTGCTAGGATCCGCCACATAACACAAGCACTCAGGTCACTCCAAGGCAAGTACAAATATGACTCAGTCATTGTCCATGCTGGTGTAAATGACCTGAGACGTACCTCCCTGGACTACATGAAAAGAGACATAGAGGAGCTCTCTGAGCATGTAGCCCAGGCCGGTATGACCCTGACCTTGAGTAGCATCTTACCCTCACCAAGAATGATGCCACAATATGAAGACAAGATGATCAATTTCAACAATTGGCTTAAGTATTGGTGTCATTCAAAGGGGAATCCAATGCCTGTCAGCCTGGGATGACATGCTCGACAAGCCACGATGCTTCACTAGGGACGGCTTGCACCTGTCACCCCTGGGCTTTCGGATATTGGCAAAGATTCTTGCCACCCCCATAGTGCCTTTTTTAGGCAAGGCTCAAAAGACAAACCCACCTCCATAGGTATCACAAGGGATAAGAAACTAAGAGTAATGCTACTCAATGCCAGAAGTCTAAACCTCAAGATGCACGCACTCTAAACTCTCCTTCGCATGGAGAACATCAATATCTGTGCAGTAACAGAAACCTGGTTCAAGGCTCCCGAGAGCACCCCAGCACTACCAGGTTATGCCTCATACCATGTTTTTCAGCCCCAAAACTTGGACCGAACCACAAAAGGAGGGGGAGTATCAATATTCGTCAAAGATACCCACACCTCCAGGTTGGTGGCACAGCACGAAGCATCAGAGACTATCCATGTGCAACTAACAGTGGGTAAAACTGCCTTCCAGTTTATAGCCTGCTACAGACCACCCTCCCAAACCCAGGAACCCCACTCGGCCTTCCTGAGAACACTGGAAAATATGAAGGTCTCTCCAAACACCATTATATTGGGTGACTTCAACTACCCAAACATAGACTGGGAGCATTACTTTAGCTCCAACACCCTAGCCCAAAGGTTCCTAGAATTTATAAACTCAAATGCTATGGAACAACTTGTTACCACTCCCACAAGAGGGAAAAACATACTGGACTTGATCATCACCAACATGGGGACTCTATGCTCCAGACCAGAAGTGTATCCCTCACTGGTAAGATCAGAGCATAAACTAGTCTCACTAGATATTCACATCCCGATCCCAGCCCCTGCCCAGAAAACCACAGTGAAAAACTTCTCTAAAGCAAATTTCACACTCCTCAAAACTGAGGTGGAATCCTTCAAAGCCCCCAGACCTGTGGAAAATACAGCCCAGACAGCAGAATCCTTTATAAACGCATTCTATGAACACCTTCAGTAATGCATGGATCATGCAATCCCAAACAAAACCAAGACCCAATCCTCCAAAGGCAGGCATCCTGTCTGGTGGACCCCAGCCATAAACAAACTATACAATAGAAGGAGGAAGCTACTACATGATAGAGCAAAATCCCAAAAAGGGAAGGCATATCTGATCAGTATTAGGAAAAAACTACGGGCACTCATAAAATCGTCTAAGGCCAGCTTCGAGAGAAAAATTGCACAGGACACTAAGGATAATCACAAGGCTTTCTTTAGTTATGTTAGGAACCTGTGTGGGAATTCCCAGATATGCTCAGAATTAGTCCAAAATGACAAAAAATACACTGAACCCACAGACATTGCCAACATCCTAGCTGACAGGTTCAGCGCAAACTTCTCCCCCCCTTCCCCACCAAAAGGGCAAATATCTATCCCAGCAGAGTGCTGCCCCCCTGACATCGCAGATGCTCAGGTAAGAGCCGCCCTCTCCAAAGCAAAAAACACAGCATCAATGGGACCAGACGGTGTCCCGGGCTGTGTCCTACATGAACTCCAAGAAGAACTAAACCCAAACATAAAACTACTGTTCAATCTCAGTCTTACTACAGGATATGTACCCAAGGAGTGGCGTACAGCAACAGTGGTCCCTCTCCACAAAGGTGGTGCCTCAACAGATCCTGGAAACTATCGCCCCATAAGCCTGACTAGCTTGGTCTGCAAAGCTATGGAAAGGATCATCATGGACCTCATAAATAAAGGTATTGGGGACCTACAGACACTGGATCCTACCCAGTTCAGCTTTGTTAAGGGCAGATCTTGCCTCTTAAACCTGGTCGATTTCTTTGAAACAGTCACCAAGGCCATTGACGAGGGGAAGGTGGTCCACACAGCCTACCTGGACCTCGCAAAAGCCTTCGATACAATACCCCACTCGGGCAATATAGATAAGCTCACCAGCTTAAATATAAACCCCTATGTGATTAGATGGGGTGCAAACTGGCTCAAGGACAGAACCCACATGGTTAGAATTGCTGGAGCCATGTCAGATTCCAAACCAGTTACAAGTGGCGTCCCACAAGGCTCAGTCCTGGGACCTCTCTTGTTCGGTATATATTTCTCGGAGGTACAGGCCAACACGGAAGGACTGTGGCTGACCAAGTTCGTAGATGACTGCAAACTGGGCGCCATAACTGACTCTCCAGCCGACACAAGCATCCTACAAAAGGGCCTCATAGAAACAGACAACTGGTGCCAGAGCCATGGCCTCAAGCTAAATGCCAAAAAGTGTATAGTCATCCCCTTCGGCAAAAACAAAGTGCCCACAAATTACCACACAGATGGTAATCCATTAAGTATGGAAGAAATAATTAGGGACCTGGGGACCCAAGTTGATAGCAATCTCTCATTCGACAACCACGTGGCCAAAGTGGTTAGAAAAACATTTTATATAGCCCACCTAATCATGAAGGGATTCACATCTAGATCAGGGGAGGTCATCGTGCTTCTTTACTCATCCCTCATCAGGCCCATAATTGAGTACAATGCCCCTTTTGGGATGTACCTTACCAGACACCTGCAGCAACTGGAAAGACCCCAAAAGTACCTCACCAAGAGGATCAAAGGGCTCAAACAGATGCCATATGCTGCCCAGTTAAAGAAACTCCAGCTCTACTCAGTGGCATACCACCTGCTCAGAGGCGATCTGTGCCTGACGTATAAAGCCATGTCCAACCCGGAATTAATGGACATGCTGCACCTCAGAAAATCCAAATCCCATCGAGCTACTCGCTCGAGAAACTTGAACCTCAGCACTGAAATAAATAGGACATGCTGGAGGGACAGATTCATAACCCAGAGGCTCCCTTCACTCTGGAATAAAATCCCAGTCCAGGTTAGGCAGAGTCCCTCATTGACTCTCTTCAAGAGGAATCTTGATGAGTGGATGGGAGATCATAGATTTACTCCGGGTATCACGTCTGTGTCACTGTTAGACAGAGGCACAGTATACTAACCTCGAAAAAGGGCATAGCAAAATTCATTTAAAATGGGTGGTGAAAGCCAAACACACTCTGGCTAGGCTTGTAAATGCCCTAGGGCAGATAGCCTAGTATGAACCTATGAACCTATGAAAAGCTGATTATTTCTCAAAATTTTCTTCAGCTCCATAATAGTTTTTGGTAGAATATTGATACATATTGTTATCCTCCTCCCTTGTCAATAGCCCTTACTTTCACAAATTTGCCAATATTGTCTTTTATTTCCTCTTCTGTCACTACTGAAGTCCCTCTACCAATTAATATAATAACTCACCTTTTCCTTTGCCTCTGATATTCCACTGAATATTCATCCTGAAATCCTTTCTTTGTCAAATTCACCTGCTCATTTCTTTCTAAATGTGTCTCCAGCAGCAGTACTATTTGCACTCTACATTTCATAATATAATTCAATACTCTACTTTTTGTCTGTACCTTTTAGGCCATTTACATTACAAGATAACATGGATATCATAGTCATTATTTAAAAAATGGTTGTTCCCACCTACTCATACAGGTCAATTTTTTGAATGTGTATCTACATTTGTGTTACATGCACACACTAAAGTTTGACAGGTTGATCTTTTATACAGCTGTTTTATCTCATCTCCATTTTAACCTCTATCAAATCTTTCAAGATGTTTTGTTTTAATGAAAACCTTCAAAAAAAAACTAAATGCATCCACTGTTAACTTAGAACAAATACACTAAACTATGTACACCTTCAAAAATGAAGTTTAACCCTCCATATAGGAATAAATGCCATAAATTGACTGCTCCACCCACAGGCATTACCTAACCTAAAACTAAGGTTACCCATACTAAAGCACACACTGCAGACTGTGTTCCCAATTACATTGATTGTTGTCTTTTCTTTTCTTATCACTTTCCCCCTCCCAGATGTGAAAAACAGCATGTATGCTTTCAGAAAATAGTATCATTTAGCCTTAACAAAAAGTGCACTGGCTATCTTTAAATAAAACCACACTGCACACTGTTCTATTAAATGCATCACAGTATTAAGGCTTTTAGAGAGACTGGTGTCTATTATGCGCTTTCCACAATTTCAAACTATATTTTTCACTGAATTGCTTGCCATTGTACCTTTAAATTTTGCATTTCCCTCAGCAAAAAATGCTCAGAACCCCTGAAGATTAATCACTTGCACATGCAGACAGCTCAACTCCATATAAAAGTAATCAGCAATGAATCTTTGTAAAATTCACTCAGAACAGAATGTACAGCTGTGTTCAGCTGAAGATTTCTTGGCTCTCAATGAGCAGTTGATCATGAAAAAAGCTAATATCTTTCCAATTGTACAAAACTTGGCATTTTTCATGGCTTTCAGCATTTTGTCTAATTATTGAATCTTACTTGCTTACAAAAACACTTGTTTATAGCTTAAGCCAATGGTATTAATATAGGCATTAACCTTTGTAAAATAAGAGAAAACAACTTAATACTACGTATATTATAATCAATGCACTTTTAGACTTCACCTTCAAAACAGCAGTCCAAGATTACAGCATATTAGCATTAAGCTTGCTTTTGTCTAGCTTTTCTTTTGTTATACTGTATGACATATATTTCATACAATTAAAAAATTAGTAGTTGCTTTAATATCTTTAACACATACAACAGTCACTGAAGAGACTCTCATGAAATACAAATACTAATAAGAGCAAAAACCGTTTTACTTGCAGATACCTTTTCCCTTTTAGTATCATTCTAAACATTAATGAAATAAAGTGTAGTAAAGGTGTGTCTGTTACAATGAGTCCCCTGTGGAGAATAAATTGCCTTTGACTGGTGGTTCTGGTTTGCCCTTTGTTTTTGGTGAGTGTAGTAAATGCTTTACAGTCTACCCACAAGTTTAACAAAGTCAACAAATGTCCAGTCTTCTCGGACACTTTATGCCATATTTCACAAATGTGACTGATGCTTTATAGTCTTGCACTCATTAATTTCAGTATTGATACCCTTCTTCTTGTTCAACTCAATTTCCCAGCATCAGACACCTGTTCAAGCCCAATGTGCTCCTGATTCTTTTAGTCAACAACTGTGCTTTTTTCTGTGTCTTAAGCATTTTCTCTTGGAACATTGGAAAAGGTTTCACTGGGAAAGTCTTTCTATGAGCTTTATTGTCAGAAGAATGAGAAAAAGAATTCCCTTTTTTTGCTGGCTCACTTATTGTTGCATAAACTTTTTATGTCTTCTCTAGCCTGTTCTGCATCAAAAAGTGTCTTTGATCCTCCTGGAAAAATATTCTGAAGATAGTTGGATATAGACGCTTGAATCTCATACTTGCCTCTCAACATTCCCTGGTTGTGAGGATAAATTTACTTTTCTAATGCCTGGTATACAGTAGAATAATCATTTTTCATAAATAATCTGCCATCTTCAATTTTTAGTACTTTTTCTTTCTGCCACAGTTTTGTCATGATCAGCTATTTCTGCTAGTATCACTGCATCTTTATTAATATGGATGTTGGCTGCTTTCTCATGGCCAGGTTTGGAGCATACACTCAATGTGCCCTTTCATTTAACAAATCCTGCTGTAGAATACCAGTCCAGTTGACCTTCCAGTTTATCTGGTACAGCAGAAAATCTCAGGTTTACTCTCTACATTCTGTGTTTTAAATTTACTATTTTTTGAAACAGCTCTTCTTGAGAAGACTCATACTCAGCCACCCTTTTCTTTATTTCAACCTCTGATTTTTGCAGTTTTATTAGTTCATCTGAATAACTAGTTAAAGCATCTTCTATTTTTTCTAGCCTTTTATTTAATATACTCCTTCAGTTTTTCATTTAATTTAATCACCTCTGACTACATTTGATTTATTTTTCTTCCTCTAAATTACTGAAAGTCATCTCATATATCAAAGCTGAAGTTTGGACTGCTTTTTGCAGAACAGCTGCAAGATCCTTCCTAGTCTGTGTTTTTCTTCACCTTTTCTAGTCAATTTTATTTCAGGTTCTCTAAATTTCTTCTTTTCCAGCTATTCAGTGTACGTACTAGCCAGTAACTGAATTTTACTCAAGTTGATAAACCAATGACTCATATTTCTCTGTTTCTTTTTGGAAAAGCTGAAATTAAGCTGTTGATCAGTGTGCAGTCATCTTGGCAGTTTCAAACCTCAATCTGAGTCTGTCTTTAATCTACATTACCAAGTGACCTCAAGGAAGTAGAGTACACTGCAACTGCCAACTAGTGGAAGTCCTCTCAAATTTTCAAAAGATGTTTTCCAAAACCAAAATTCCAAAGTATAATAGTATCCATTTTCCAGAGCACAGTCTTACTTATAGTCCAGCTCTCACAGCCACATGTTTCTACTGGGAAAACAATAGCTTTGAATACATAAACCTCAGCTGACAATGTGATGTCTTTGCTCTTTAAAATCTAATACAGATTTGCCATAGTTTTTCTTTCAAAAGCAAGTGACTATTAATTTCATGGCTGCAGTCATACCTCTCAACTGCTCAGATTTTCACAGAATGTCCAGATTTTTGCCTCATATTTTAGTCTGTTCCTCATATAATTTGCGTTGTTCCGTATTTTTGTGGCAAATCAGTGAGGATTGACCGCAATAAATAAAATCAGACATTTGAGTTTTAGACTTCATATAGGTTCATAGGTGTTTACTAAGCTAACAACCACAAGGGTCTTTTTAAGCCTAGCCATGCATCCCAAATCTTTGAAAAGTTTTGGTACCCTTGATAAGTTTAAGCAGGGGCTTGGGCAATGAAACATTTACAAGCAGGAGCCTGGGAGATGAACCATTTACAGGCTGCCTGTGTCCTTTAGAGACATAGGTGCCAAGCCAGGGAAGAATTTCCTGTTCTCCATCCAGTTGTCCAAGTTACACTTGAATTGAGTTAAGGAGGAACTCTACTTCACATGGATGTGGAGCCTGTTCCAGAGACAGGGTAGTGCCTGGGATATATACCTGTCTCTCCAGCAGGTCCTATTTATTTCACAGGCAAGGTTTAAGTCTTTAGAACAGGTAATTCTGGTGCTGTTTATTTTGCAGATATGCAGGAGGTCCATCAAAGAAGGGTCTGATAATACCCTGTAAGTCAGACATAGATCTCTCCTCAACAGCCTGTAGGAGACAGAATACAAGGATAGGGCCCTGAAGCAGTCTGCAGAAGACATTTTACTTACGCCCTGTATTCTTTTAGTGAGGAACCTCTGTGGACATTCCATTTGTTGTATGTGCCTGGTTAGGTATATACCAAAGGAGGTATTGTACTCAATGATAGGTCTGATGAATGCCAAATACAGTGGGACAATGACTTCCTTGGACCTAGATGTCATACCTTTGTTCATAAGATGCGCAGCATAGAATAGTTTCCTCACTACTGTAGACACATGATGGTCAAA
The DNA here is from genome assembly GCF_019279795.1 of Protopterus annectens. Classification (NCBI taxonomy): domain Eukaryota; kingdom Metazoa; phylum Chordata; order Ceratodontiformes; family Protopteridae; genus Protopterus; species Protopterus annectens. The sequence continues at coordinate 1,357,205,720 of NC_056741.1, read as the reverse complement.
GGCTCGATTAATGTCTGTGTGTCCCTAAGTCCCTGACTACCAGGTCAACCCGAAGGGGTGTGTTGTCAATATGATAGTTACCAGGGGTGGATGACTTCCTGAAGTATACTGTTATGCATTTCTTGGCATTTAGTTTTAGTCCATTGCTCTGACACCAGTTGTTTGTCTGTTTCAGCCCTTCCTGGAGAACATTTGTGTCAGGGTGGGATTGAATGACAGCTTTAACTTGAAATCATCTGCAAATGTAGTCATTCAAAGACCATTGACATTGACCTTGACTTCAGAGAAGTAAATGCCAAAAAGGAGCAGTCCAAGGATTGATCTCTGAGGGACTCCATTTGTGACAGGCCTCTTTCTAGAGGTGGACTCCCCAATTCTAACTTCCTGGGTCCTGTCTGTGAGCCAGTTGACTATCCACCGGGTGACATATGGGTTTGTACCTAACCTCATGAGTTTGTCACCAATGCCCAAGAGAGGTATTATGTCAAATGCCTTGACCAGGTCAAGGTAGGTAGTATGAACCATTTTGCTCTCATCCATTGCTTTTTTTGATCTTCTCAAAGAAGTCCACCAGGTTGAGTAGGCATGACCTGCCCTTGATGAAACCAAACTACCATTATTATTCATTTCCATAAGTCTTTCCTTGAATTTGTTAGTCAATAGGTTGGCTATATCTTCTGGCTCAGTGTAGGTGGTTTCATTTACAATGAGCTCTGCTGAAAATTGTGTATTAACTTTGAGGTTGTGGACATAGCTAAATAATGCCTTGTGGTTGTCCTTGGCTTGGGAGGCCAAATTTACCTCAGATTTGGCTTTGGCAGACTTTATTTTTCCTTTGACTTTTTTGTTTAGTTTGATGAAAGTGCTTTTATCCTGTTGTGTGCTGCACATGCTAATTTTTTATATGATTTTCATCCTTCTGTTATGCCGCCTATTGATTATGTGATTCCACTAGGGTGGCTTGCTCTATGAGTTAGTTCTGTACTTCTTCCAGTCGGGTACAGCTGCCTCTATGCAGCTATTAACATGCTTAATTAGGGTCTTTGCAAACAGTTCTGCATGGGCAGCAGTGTTCTCAGGGTTTATGGGGGCTTGAAATTTTGCCAGGTTATCACTTAATAGCAGGAAGTTAGCCTTAGAGTAGTTCCTGAATTTTCCAGGGTTAGCTGGTGGCTCCTGGTTTTATTTTTACTTTAAAGGAGACCATTCTGTGGTCTGACCTGACCAGGGAAGACATTACCCTAAGGGGTGTGCAGCACTCTCCCATATTAGTGAGGACTAGATCCAGTATGGTTGCACCCTGGTTGGTGTATTGACAGTCTGGTCCAAGGAGTTTGTGTTTACAAAATCCAGGAATCTCTATGCCTATATGTTTAGTGTCATATAAGATTACCAGTTAATAGGGGGTAATTAATGTCACCCATGAATATGATATTGGATTGGATGGTGAGTGTTTCCAATAAGTTTAAATAGATGGTATGGGTTTCCTGGGTAATAGAGGAACCTATAGCTTGCAAGGAAGTGGTATGGGATTTTGCTGATGGTGATTTGAACATGGAGTAGCTCAAGTGCATTGTCCTGTCTGAGCATCCTTGAGGTACATTTATTTTTGATGTAAATTGAGACACCTCCACCTTTAATCCCTGTCTGTGAAGTAACTGGTCTAAATGTGTGGAAGGCATTATAACCTTGGACTGTCAGTGTGTTGTACGTGGCTTTAAACCATGTCTCAGTGATCGCACAGACATCAGTATTCTCTAGTGTAAAGAGAGCTTCTAGGGAGTGGAGATTTCATTTAGACTTCTAGCATTGAGCAGTAATACCTTTAGATTTTCTTGGTTTTGATTTGCTATGTTGGAAGTACTTTCAATTTGGCATTGCATAAAAAGGCACTATGGGGAAGACAATGTTTTAGCTAATATTCCAAAGCCTAGAGGGGAAGAGGTGCAGACCATCCCTGGCAAAGCAGCATGGTCTGTTGACTATCTCCTTCCATGCTGACAAATATTGCACCCCCTTAGAATGACACCAGCAACTAAGCCAATTATTAAAGTCAGTCATCTTTTGTTCGAATTGTGGCATCATCCTTGGAGAAGGTAAAATGCTGCTCAGTGCTAGGCTCATACCAGCCTGCTACACATATTCCGAGAGCTCCATGATGTCTATCTTCATTTGGTCTACGGAGGTATGTCTCAGGTCATTTACACCATCAAGGACTATGAATGAGTCATACTGGTACTTGTGGTCCAATGACCTGAGTGCATGCGTAATGTGGTGTTTCCTAGCCCCTGATAAGCAGCTGACAGTGACTTTCTCCTTACTCAGCATGGTGAGAGGGACATCATTATGTCTCACAATGGAGTCTCCAATGACCATAATGTTGGATTGTGTGGTGGCTTGCCTTATGGGCTAAGAAGTAGAGGCTCCATGAGATATGGTTGTATGTGTTGATGTGGGTGTTATTATGAAATAGTGCATTTGGGGCTGCTGAGGGTATTTGTTATGTGTATTTCATCTAGGAGGTCTTTGGAGATTATAAAAATAACATTTAAGTGCCTCAGCATATATGGGTCTATATGTTTGCTTTGAATTGTGTGTGATGGGTCAGTGTATGTACTACTGACAACCTTACTGACATTAGGAGTACTTTTATGTGAGAGCTTTGTCTCCAGTGACAGTATGTAAATACATCTCTCACATATCATAGCAGTTTGTTTGAGAACTAACTGGATGTCAGTAAACATGAGGCAATTTCTACTTTGCCTCAGGATGCTGATATCCATCAAAATGGTGATGGAGATAGAGGGAGAGTTCATATCCATGGTAACAAATCCTTTTTTATGGATTAGACAATTAGAATGAGAATATAAAGCAATATCAGGAGTATCCAGTTTGCAACTCTGGGAACAGTGCTTGTCACTGCAAACTAGTTGCCTGTGTGCAACTTGGTATTGTTGAAATTTCAGTCAAGCTTCAGAAAATGCATGGTAACACAAGACCTATTATTATAGCAACTTTCTAAGTTCATAAGAGGAATATTTAAAATTTGTCTCTATTTGGGGGCTTTGTTCCCTCATTATTTTTTGTCCAGATTTTTTGTGCTAAGAGGTTGAGAGGTATGTCTGCAGTCACCATCTACAGTGATCTCTGAGCACAGGAAAATAAAATCTTCCTCTGCCTCCACTTCTTCCCCATGTATCTACAAAGAATTGAGGGTTAGATTAGACACACTTTTTTTTGGTGTTGAGCAACAAGCCTGCGCTTGCGCTTTCTCCTTTCACCTTCATCACTAGGCTCTTCACCTCTTCTTGAACTTCAGCCATTAGAATGGTGTCATTTGCATATGTGAGGTTGGTAATATTTCTTGAAATACACTTTTGACATGATGATAATTTGATGTATCATAACTGAAATATAACATGCATTAGCAGCTATAAAAGCATATCTTTCAAATTTACTTCACATGCTGGCAAGTTATTGTAAATTAAAATCAATTTGCTTGGCTGAGTGTTACAAATTTAATTGGCATAATTTTCCCTTTCTAGTGACTGATGCTATAAACTACTCAGAAAGCACCTGATTATTGATCTGTTGCATATTACATGACAAATTACTGATTTACATTACGGTGCTACAAATTCCAAAAATTTACATTATTGTGCTACAAATCCCGAAAATAAAATTGCCAAAGATTCCAAAGACAACCACAAAGCATTCTATAGTTATGCCAAGAATCTAAATGTCAATGCTCAGATCTGCTCTGAGCTGCAACAGAATGGCATTAAATATACTGATCCCAAGGATATTTCCAATATCCTGGCAGATCGATTTAGTGCCAACTTCACTCCCCTCTCACCGCCTAAAGGGCCCATCTCAATACCAAAAGATTGCCAAATTTCGGTAATCATGGCCACACAGGTAGAAACCAAACTCTCCAAAGCTAAGAATACAGCATCCATAGGACCAGATGACATCCCGGGCTGGTACTACATGAACTACAAAATGAACTGGCACCTCACCTAAGTGTCATGTTTAATCATAGCCTCACCTCAGGCTTCGTGCCCATTGAGTGGCGCACAGCTACAGTTATCCCACTCCACAAGGGGGATCTGCCCTGGATCCCAGGAACTACCGTCCCATCAGTCTGACGAGCCTGATCTGCAAGGGCATGAAATGCATTATCATGGAACTTATAAACAAAGACATTGGCAACATTCAAACACTGGACCCCACCCAGTTTGGGTTCGTGAAGGGCCAATCTTGTCTCTTGAACTTGATTGACTTCTTCGAATCAGTCTCCAGAGCTGTGGACGAGGGTAAGGTGGTCCACACAGCCTATCTGAACCTCGCCAAGGCCTTTGACACCATCCCCCACTCTGGAATCATAGATAAACTTACTAAGCTGGGCATAAATCCCTACATCACTCGATGGGTTGCCAACTGGCTTATTGACAGAAAACAGACTGTAAAATTAGCCGACTCCAAATCCAGCTCCAGAAAAGTGACAAGTGGAGTACCTCAGGGTTCAGTCCTGGAACCGCTCTTGTTTGGCATCTACTTCTCTGAAGTACAGGCCAACACTAAGGGACTCTGGCTAACAAAGTTCACAGAGGACTGCAAACTGGGAGCCATTATTGAATCCCCAAATGATGTGGATATTCTACATAAGGGCCTTACAGAAACAGATGCTTGGTGCCAGAGCCATGGGCTCAAGCTTAATGCCAAGAAATGTATAGTTATCTCCTTTGGGAAAAAACATGTACCCATGAATTACCACATAGGTGGCAGTACCACTAAACACTGAAAGTGTGATGAGAGACTTAGGGACACAGGTGGACAGTGGTCTCACCTTCGATAACCACATCACCACAACAGTCAGGAAATCCTTCTATGTGGCACACCTCATCACTAAGGGCTTTTCATCCAGAAAAATGGAGGTCATTGTCCCACTGTACGCATCCCTCGTTAGACCCATTATAGAGTACAACGCCCCGTTTGGTATGTACCTCACAAGACATCTGCAACAGCTGTAAAGGCCACAGAAATTCCTCACTAAAAGAATCACAGGCCTAAAGCAGTTGCCCTATGCTGACCATCTAAAACAACTCCAGCTATACTCTGTGGCATATCGTCTACTCAGAGGGGATCTCTGCTTAACATACAAGGCCATGTCAAACCCTGAGCTGTTGGACATGCTCCACTTAAAGAAATCCCTATCCCCTCAGAGCCACACGCTCCAGGGATCTAAACCTTGTCATCACAATGAACAAAACATGCTGGAGGGATAAGTTCCTGACCCAGAGACTCCCCATACTATGGAATAGACTGCCCATACATGTCAAGCAGAGCACCTAATTGGCTTTCTTCAAAAGGAACCTTGATGATTGGATGGGAGATAGGAAAGTCACCCCGGGGATCATGTCTCAGTCGTCCTGCTAGACAGGGGTCCAGGGAAGTAAATATTGTAGGAAGAAATATCCAGGGAATTGTTATGGCTAGGCTTGTATAGGCCCTATGGCCAATAGCCTAGTACCAACCTATGAACCTAAAACGCTGCAGTTACTGCTTGACTGATATTGAGGGAAGGCTATTGTAGTGGAACACTGAGATTCCGTAGATGCAATCTGTTGCAGTATTTTCTCCACTGATTTTACATTTGTGAAGTACCTAATTTGTCTGACATTATGTAAGTTTCAAATTCATTTACGAATAAAACTGATTAGTGCTGTGCCATTTTAAATTAATGCATTATATTGAGGATCATTGTAACACACATTGAAAATCTGTAAAGATTCCTTCACCTTGAAAAAAACTTCAGACTGAGAGAAGTCTGCGGAAAAAAAAAAATGGAATTTTGAGTAATAATAGTAGGATAGATTATCCACAAGCATTTCCTATCTTATATCTTTTAATGGTGATAACAAACATTCTTTATAGTAACTGGAAAATATCCTGAATAATTCATAAATTTAAAACTGCATCAGTTTTTATAGAAAAAAGGAAGTTTTTAACATGCCTATATAAGTGCAATGTTTAGTATGGAAAAGGAGTTACAGACAAACATCTACATGCAGGCAGTTTTAACTGTGAATTTTGTAAGAAGTGTCATTAATGAGGGGACACTTTTAATTTTGGAACACTTTGAAGTAAGCTTGGACAACACTAACAGGTACACATGCACCAGGAGAGAAGTGTATTGTGCTACGTACTGTATATGTCTTGCATTTTAAAACCACCAAACCAAAAGAAAATTGAGTTTGAGAATTAGTGAACACTCTTATATTATTAAGACAAAAAATAATAATGCATTATGTATCCATTCAATGAATTGTGTGAAGTATAAATTGTTTTGGATTAATTTACTTTGAATTCCTGAGGTGATAACTTCGGTTTTAGTATTATTTGGGCAGGTATGATTAAATGTCAATAAACCTCCAGAACTTTAACGATTATGTCAATGTTAAACGTAGTTAAAGGTCCCAAATAGTCAAGCAGCTTTACCCTTCTCATTAAGAACTTGTATTATTTACTTACTCTAAGCAAAAGATCATTTTTCACAGAAACATCTTGTTTACTATCTTCCCCTACAACCTTCTTTCTTTCTTGCCCTTCTTAAAGTATAATCTTTTAAGTAGTCAAACTTTATTTTCCACTCAGTGCACAGACACAATGTTATATTTAGTTTTGAAATGACTATTTAATTTAGTGGATTTCTCAAGTTTTTCAGTAACTTGCATAACCACTTACTCCATAGTATTTAACATCGGCATTGACAAAAATGACAACATTAATTTAACTAACATAACAGCTCCACACTTATAACTCTTTTAACTAACAAAAGAGAAGCATGTCAATATTGCTTTTATAATAATACCCATTGCATCATTGTCATCTATGTATGAGGAAAGCCTAGGATCTGAAAAGCCCTGGACACTGCATATCTGTAGCATATCTGCTACCTAATTGTGAGAAACTACGAACCCTAGGCAATGGAGGATATGGCACAGTTCAAACTTAAGGGGATCACCCAATAACCATTTTTAATTACAACCCATTTCTCTTTGCATTTGAGGGCCACTGGATGAGCAGCTTTGTTCAGTTACAGAACTCTCAACAACCCCAGTTTTTGGCAAAACACTCATGGGGGTGGAACTTTTGTTTATATTTCCTAGTTATACATTTATTTGATACTAAGGTGGTTAAACTGCAAAACTTGTGTATCCCTGTCAGAAAATTCCTTATTTTCCTAGTACCCAATTAAAAATCTCCCTGGTGTTAAGGATGCAATTTACTGTACTCCCTTTTTAAAGACTAGTGTTCCCCCAAAATATATGGCAACATTCTCTTATATCTAGTGCAATGCACTGCCAAGAAAATGCAATGGCTGTAGGATAAATTCTAGCCAATATCAAAGGAATATAAAAATTTTAAACAAGCATTGCCACCCAAAGAAACAGAATTGACTTGATTAAAATTCATATCTGGGGACCCCAAGTAACACCAGCCATTTTTCTTTGCTTAAAGACATGTGCAACTCCCTTTCCCAATGAGGTCTAAGTTTGTCTGAATAAAATGTTTCAACACCAACATTTCACACAATTGTCGTCTTCCTACTGTGATTTTGTAAAGCTGATGTTTGTTATATGTAATTCTATGAACTTATTGTTACTTTCTTCTGTGACTTGCCTCAAGGCTTCCTCCCCCAAAACACTGAAAAAAGGATAGTGCTAACCAAAAATATTCCTTGTTTTGCTGTCTCCGCTATCAGCACAAGCTTCTGGAGTGATCTCCCTTCTTTTAAATTGCTCTCATTTTAACTTAGTACGAGTATGCACTACCTTCTCATTTTATTTTTGTTCTTTGTGTGATCCTCCCTCTACAAAGGTGTCTCAGAACAAAATTATTTCAGCTTTACTCCTTTCCTTACTTACCAATACACGTTAATTAGAGTCTATCTTTACCTGAATTTTCTTCTTGACAATAGCAGAAATAGGCTCAAAACTCTGTACTTTCCTATTTAGCTGACTTTTAGTCACACTTTGTTCTAAGAGTTCTCAGTTTGGTGTCCTACTTCTATTTTTGTCTCAGTTTGTGTGCTAAAGCTTCTTGTGTATTTCTCCTCCGGCTTAGAACTTAAACTGATTTGTACTTCAGAATTGCTTGTTGTTTGCCTTCACTTCCTATACCGGCATCTCTTATAGTATCACTGTGGCATGTTTCTGATAACAAACAGGATCCTTTTTACTGTCTAACCACAACCAATTTCTAGCCTCGTTTGTAGCTTCTCTACAAATTCCTGTCTGGCTCGTATCCTCATTCTTATACTAAATGGATCTATCAAGCTGCTGCTTACCTCTTTCTTATCAAGTAGATCAGTTTAGTACACTTATATTCCATAGAGCTTTAACACTTCCTAATACTGCATCTTAAGTCAAATTCTGTAAAAAATTCAAAGATTTGTTTGAATTCTTGCATGTTTGAAGTAATATTCTGATTTATCACTCATGCATATTATCTCCACATTTTGGTAACTATTAATGTTTTACTTATACAACAGGGGAACCTAGACAAGGGTAATCATGCTTCCATAATCTATCAGAGCTTGAACCTCTCTTCCATCTAGACATTCAGTACACTTGACTAGCTTGGTTGTCATAAGGCTGACTCAGTTATTCTAACTGTAATTTATCACAGTCCATAGAGACACCTTCATTTAAATCATGCATTTAAGCGTTCACATTTCTTCTAGTTGCATTATTTCCATTGTTTGTAGTCTACAACTTTGCAATATGACTCCTATCCCCCTTCAGAACAAGTTAACTCGTTAATTACTGCTTTTTGTTTCACACAAGCTGACACATTTCTTATTACAACTTTAGACAATTTAGTTTTAAACAGGTTGTCATTAATTAATAAGTATTCTATGAGAACTGCATTTATTTTATTTTGCTTTTGATTACCAGATTTGTCCGACTGGAGGCCTGGGGAGAAAAGCTGCAACATATTACAAACATTTTTAGACAGATATTCAGTAATACACATGAACAAACATTAATAATATACACTAACAATTATACATACAGTTGCTAATTACATTATATTATATGAAAGTAGAAGCAATTATTATACTATAAAAGTTGCACATTAGTAGATGTTGAATACTGTGCATTTGAAGAATATTAGTAGATTTGTCAGATAGATAATGGATAGATAACATATCATGTGACTAGTGCTTAGAAATTCAAAGAAATGGAGGTGGAGGAAGGAAGGAACTAGACAGGGCAGAAGATGTTGTTAAGAGGTAGGGTGTAACATAGGTTAAGAGATCATTTTATATATATATATATATATATATATATATATATATATATATATATATATATACACACACACACACACACACACACACATATATATATATATATATATATATATATATATATATATATATATATAACCATATATATATATATATTTATATATATATGGCTATCATGAGGTTTATAGTGGAAGTATAGAGGTGGAGGGGGTGAGCACTGCCAAAAAATAATGTATACAGCTGGGAGAAGCTAGTAAAACTATTCAGGTATTGTTGAAGACTAGTTGTGGAGTATAGGATCCTGAATAAAGAGGAACTGTTTGACGATATGACAAGCTAAAGATAACACTGGCTTTATCCTGGAGATGTACAGGAGCAAATCCATTGATTTGGAAGGTGAAGTTTTAGTTGTATTTTAAATAAGTTTGGATTTTGTAGGGATTTCATTGGTAGTGAGATGTGGTTTAGCTACATTATTTGATTATAGAGATTCATTGCAGTATTAGATTTAGTTAAAGTGATTATTCTCTAGAGCATACAGTTCTTTTGGGGGGGTAGTATTGTATTAAGTTGTTAAGGGTTGAGCAATTATCTAGCCTATAGAGAAGCCTGCATATTGTAGTTAGCTGAGAAAGAGCTAGGTGATGTGGTTGTTCTCACCAGTTTAATTATCTGAGGGCTAGGTGGTGGCATGCTCTTACTGTTATAGCTTACTGCACATGTGGCTATTTTACTATAGCATTACTCAACTTTGGACAGGTGTGAGATATGAAGTTTAATGAAGATTGGGGCGGGCAGCATAGAGGAGAGATGGCAGCAAGAAAGCAGAGGCTATATGTCTTCGGGCTATATCAGTGAGGTTGGGTTTTACTCTGTATAATATACCTAGTTTCTGATGAGTTTTTTTTAACCACATGTCATACATGGCAGTCAAATTTCAACTAGTCATCTATGATGGTACCCAGTAATTTTGTATGGTTTACTTGCTCTATTATGGTGTTGTTGGCATAGATAATAGTGAACAGCATTGTTCTGGGAGAGAAGTGATGTGGAGTGAAAAGCAGTAATTTAGATTTTTTAGGGTTTAGAAGCCATTTTGAATTACTTAACCATATTTCAATCATTAAGAAGAATTGTTGTGCAAGGTCGTGAAGTTTATAGAGACCTTTTGAAGAGCAGATTAGGGTCATGTCATCAGCTTATTGAACTAGTGTAACATTTTTTGTAGTAGTGTAGAGATCACTGATGAATATGTTGAAAAGTATGGGGCCTAGTGTAGATCCTTGTGGGACACCAATACTTACTGGCAAGAAGGTGAAGAAATCATTTTTACATTAACTGCTTGTGCTCTGTTTAAAGGTAGCTATGGAACCACTGCAATGAAGGATTTGTGAGCCCTACGGATGAGAGCTTATGTAAAAGTTTCTGATGAGAGACATTATCAAAAGCTACAAGAAAATGATGGAGACTAGACATCTGGTATTTCTGTGAGCATTGACAGTATTAACAAAATTCAGCAAAGCAATAGTGCTGCAATGAGGATGAAAGCTGTGTTGGGTTGAAGACAGAAGCTGGTTATTTATTAGATAGTTAATAAGTTGCTTATGAATACATTTCTCTAATAATGATTGGGAGATAAAATGGCAACGCGCCTGTAGTTTGAAAGATCTATACTGATTCTACCCTTGTGCAATGAAATAATGAATGATTTTTTCCATAGTGTGGGGACTTTATTTAGATATGGATCTATTTATAAGACGTGAGACTGTATATGCAATATCCTCAGCTGCCGTTTTATGATGTGCGTCATAAATTACTGACTTGGCAGGGTTTTTGGGATCACTTGCAATATTGTTAAGTTTCTGATTTAATAATCCAATTTAAAATGCCACTAGAAAGAAATACAGGATCTTCATGTTACGAAAGGTATGGGAACTCAGTTCCTCTGGGAATTTACTCTGTTAAAATTGTGATATGTTGCAAAGGGATTAGACTTGACAGAAAAATGGAAATGGTTGCTAAACAAAAAATAAATTGCTATATAAAGTCCAGTGTATTTCTTTGTCAGACTACATCTAGGCTTTTTCTTATGCCTTACAAGACACATTTGCTAGACTTTGTAGTACCACACACATGAGCAGGAGCATACACACACATATTCACACACACACACACACGCTTGTATTATAAAAATACATGCTTCCTGAGTGTTTCACTAAAAATTATCCCATTCCCTCAGCTTTCTATAAAATAAGTAAACAATAATATTGTACATATTTGCCTCTTATTCACTAGTCTATGTACACCTATATTGTTTAAATAAATCAGTAAATGAATAAGAATAATACCATATTACATGTTCGTCTCTGTGTTCAGTGGTCCACATCTGTGTTTATTCCTGATGAATTGGTATCTGGTCATAGATATATGCAGCAGACTATTTCAGGCTCTGGCTAATGACTTGATGACAATAAACCAAAAATAATACCCTAAAGTCACTTTTCAGACAAGACTAGTAACAAAAAAAAAATAGGTCATTGTCATCCACAAAAAATTAATAAAGATTTAATACTTTCATCTATCAAATGAGTGAGACTTCTTCAGAATAAAAACATAACCAGCGTTCATTCTTTTAAAGCACACAACTAACCACCTGATCAAGGACATATGACCAAATGTAATCTTATAAATAAGTAAATTATAAATTACATTAAAACTCAATGACATTGTTGTCAGAAAATAAAAAAAAATCTTGTGAATTTAAAAACATGTTAAATACATAATACAAAAATGTAAAAGAAGTTAAAAATTCATATTATTCCAACTTACCAAAACAAATTTGTAATTCTCAAATTGATATAAATATTTCCTTGAGATGCAGCTTTTGTGTTGTATTAAGTCTTAACTGCAGCAATAATTCTTTATACTCAGTCAGAGTCTCTTAATTACCATCTATTAGAACTTTTCTACAATAAAAAAATACAAACCTTCTAAAATTCTTTTTTTTTTTCAAATAGAAGTTTTATCGGTTTTGCTTTAAGACATAACACAATACAAAGACAATTGCAGTTTACAACAATACATTAATACAGCAGAGATCATTCAAATAATAATAACTATCTACAATATATACAATAGTGCTGCTGGGGGATAATTCAAATCCTGAGGATAATTGTAACAAAGGGAAGGAAAGCAAGTATGCAGCTGGTAAGGTATTGTGGCCACTCAGAGTATATAAGCCTCTACTAAGTAAATAGACCATCCCTGTCCATTTATCTTGAGCATCAGAGGTGAGGGGACTTTAAGAATCATGGTGGCGTTCAGGTGAGGAAAGGAAGGTGCATGGGGAGGAGGAGCAACAGGTAATCATGTGTCATCTAGTATATTGATAATTAGTTATGAGCCAGAAGTTCAGATATGACCTCCCCAAATTTTTGGAAGTATATGCATTTACGCACATTGGTAATTATGAGTTTTTGAGAAGTAATGTATTTAACAGCCAGATTTCTGAACCCACTCCACGACATGTTAGAGCGATCTAGCCAGTTTTTGGAGATATAAAATTTAACTAGTAGGCAAAGTGTTATTAGGATGTGAAACCTTAATTTTGAAAATTTAAGGTTAGTAATGTGTAATAAAGTCATCTCCCATGAGAAAGTTGATTTGTTGTAGCCCATCTTTTCAAGTCTCACCTTTAGAGAGCACCAAATACTGTGTGACTAGTGGCAGAACCAGATTATATGTAAGATATCAGTATGGGGGAAAGAGCAGCAGGGGCAGGCAGGGGGATATATTAGGATTAAAGTTGATTAAATGCGTGGGAGTGTAGTATAGGTTATTGTTAATCATGAATTGTGTATAAATGAGCTTTTTGAAAGGGGAAAATAGGAGGGTAGATTTAATAGCTGAACCTTTTTGTTCATCCAATAAGATAATCCCTTGTTGATCCCAGTATTTCACATATACCAACCTATCTTGAAACCTGATTGTATCTATGAGTTTATGAGAATGTGACAGCATATTCTTATTGCTTGATAAGATCTGGATCACATTAGATACCTGTATGAAGTCATGGTCTGGAATCGTGAGGTCTTGAATTAGAGATGCAATAAACTCTCTGATTTCACGCAGAATTATAATGTATTTCTTAGATACTTTTAAGGTGTCTCTTAATTCTAGAGGTGAGAGAGTTTTATGTTTGTGAATGTCCCATAAAGAGTAGTCTTTTATTAAAGGAAAGTCAGCAAGGTTGATCATGTTATTGCTTAGCTTGATATTGGGGTTTAGATGAATGGGGTTGGAATAGGAGGAAAGCTTTATCTAGCTTCAGGGATTTAAAAATCTCTTGGAAGGATTTAATTTTACATTTCAGGATGTGGTGTATTTTTAGTTTCCTGAGAGTTACTGGGTCTAAGAAGGGGAGAACTTTGGGATTTAAGGTATTTTCCAGAATATGATTATACCACATTTTAACCCAAGGGGGGAGTCCATGTATGCTTAGCTGGGAGATAATTAACAATAGAAATTAATCTGTTGGCTTGCAAAATAGTGTAGTAAAGATGCAAGTCTGGCATGCCAAGACCTCCTTTAAATTTTGGGAGAATAAGTTCCTGGCATGATACCCTGACCGATTTTGGATGCCAGATACATTTTGCAAAGGCTTTGTGAATTTTAATGAAGAATGAGTTGGGAATGAAGGAGTGGGATGCGTAAAGGTGATAAAGGAACTTTGGGAGGATGTTCATTTTAATAATAGATGTTTTAGATAGTAGGGGTAGTTTCAGCTGCTGCCACCTGTTTAGGTCTTGGGATAGTGTTGACCATAATTTGGAAACATTAGAGAATACTGTATTAGAGAAAGAGTGGTCATAGCATACCCCTAAGTATTTCCAAGAGTAAGACATGTTAAAGGGAGAGACTAGAAAGAGATCTTTTTTATGAGCTGCTAGGTTGATTGGAAATGTGTATGATTTATTAAGATTGATTTTATAGTCTAAGATATGGGCAAATGTGTTTATAGTAGCCAATATTTTTTATAGTCAGTCAAAGGATGTTCAAAATAAATATTCAGGTAATCGGCAAATGTGGTCAGACTTATATTCATGTGTAGTATTTTAGGTAGTGAGTGGTGAGTTGATTGTTTAATGGAAAGAAATAAGGGTTCGAGATACAGATTAAAAAGAATAGGTGAGAGGGGGCACCCTTGTCTGGTACTGTTTGAAATTTTTATTGGCTTTGATGTTTTCTTATTTATATGTATACATGTGCATGAACTGTTGTACAGAATTTTGATTATATTGATAAAGCTAGAGGGGATATCAAAGTAGGATAAAACTGTGAAGAGAAAACTCCAGTTGACCCTATCAAAAGCCTTAGAAGCATCCAGAAACATTGCGTATCTAGGGCATTTATCATTTTTGGTGAGGCCAATCATAGATTCTAGTGTCAGTGTATTGTCCCAGATATGTCTTTGAGACACAAAACCTGCTTGCTCTTTGGAAATCAAGGAAGTGATTACTTTTTTAATTCTTTCAGCTAACAAGGAGGAAAGAATTTTGATGTCAACATTCATTAGAGAGATAGGCCTGTAGTTGTTCACATTCGATTTTTCCAAGTTGTTTTGGGGGGAGCAATGTGGTCTTTGAATGGTTGAGGTAAAGGTCCGATATACCGTTGAGTGAATACAGTTGAATAGATTAAGTAAGATAGGAGCTAGTACCTCATTATAGGTTTTATAGAAGTCAGGAGAATAGCCATCTGGACCTGGAGCTTTCCCTAGCTTAAGATCATCAATGCTATTTAGGACTTCTTGTAGGCTAAAAGGGGCGAGTAGGATCTTTTTCTGTTCTACATTAAGTTTTGGGAAAGTGATGTTGTTAAGATAATCTTTTATGATGAAATAGTTGGATAACTTGTGAATCCGATTTGTAAAGTGTGTCATGGTAATAAATAAGGTTGATCCTGGATAATCTCTGTTTATTCTCGATTAGTCTGGCTAATACTTTGGAAGGGGTTTGTATCCATTCGGAGTATTTTATTATAAATATAAGTTTTTGCAGAGAGTAATTGGAATGGTGTAGATCAAATAATTCCTTTTATTTGTCTATCATTTCCTTTTCCAAGGCTGAGGAGTGGTTGATTTGGAGCCTGTCATCTAAATCTCAAATTTCAGATATCAATCGGGTTTCTTTCTCTTTCCTTAGTTTTTTGAAATAGGTGGATTTTTGTATAAAAAGACCTCTGATCACAGTTTTGCATATAGCCCATTGGATGTCATAGGGAATGTCTGAGTTGCAAGGGTCAGTACTGAACTCTTTTAGAGCTAGTGTAATTCCATCGGTAACTGAAGAATTATGTAACAAATTGTTATTTAAAGACCAGTTAGAGGCCGTAGAGATTACAGGGGGGTAATGCGCAAGACTTATTAATACAGAAATTGTTGAGTGGTCTGAAAGAAACCTTGGGTCAGCAACATATTTTATTTGCCAATTTGTTAATATATTGGAGATTAGAAAGAAATCTATATGGGACCAGAAGTTATAACATCTAGAATAATATGTATAATTGTTTTTGTTATGAATGTTATCATCAAAAGAAACAGGATCTGTCAGTCCAAAGTCCGAGATTAAATCCCTCAAAGCAAATGAGGCTTGTGTGTTATATTATTTAGATCTATTAGAACGGTCAAGGTTAGGGTCAATTACAGCATTCCAGTCACCCCCCCCCCCCCTGAATGTAATAAAAATTCAGAAATTTAAGTACGAAGCTGTAGATTTTCAAAATAAAGTCATGTTGTCCACAGCATGGTCCATATACATTAAGGACTAATATTGGTTTGGGGAGTAATGGGGTTGAATATGTAAAATAACTCCACCTACCTTCGTGGTCTGAATCCTTGTCTAAAGTAGTGGGTGTTCATAGGTTGGTACTAGGCTATCGGACCTGGGGCCTATACAAGCCTAGCCATAACAATTCCCTGGCTATTTCTTCCCACACTATTTACTTCCCTGGACCCCTGTCTAGCAGGGCAACTGATGTGATGCCCGGGGTGAATTTCCTTTCTCCCATCCAATCGTCAAGGCTCCTTTTGAAGACGGCAAAAGAGGCGCTCTGCTTGACATGTATGGGCAGTCTATTCCAGAGTCTGGGAGTCTCTGGGTCAGGAATCTATCCCTCCAGCATCTTTTGTTTATTGTGATGACAAGGTTTAGATCCCTGGAGCATGTGGCTCTGAGGGATTGGGATTTCTTTAAGTGTAGCATGTCCAACAGCTCTGGGTTTGATATGGCCTTGTATGTTGAGCAGTGATCGCCTCTGAGTAGACGATATGCGACAGAGTATAGCTGGAGTTTTTTAAGGCGGTCAGCATAGGGCATTTGCTTTAGGCCTGTGATTCTTTTAGTGAGGTATTTCTGCGGCCTTTCCAGTTGTTGCAGATGTCTTGAGAGATACATACCAAATGGGGCTTTGTATTCTATAATGGGTTTAATGAGTAATGAGTACAGTGGGACAATGACCTCCTTTTTTCTGGATGAAAATCCCTTAGTGATGAGGTGTGCCACATAGAAGGATTTCCTGACTGTTGAACACAGTTAATCAAAGTTTCAGCAAAGAAAAAAAAAGAAAAAACAGTTAAAACTGTGTAGGCAGGGCAGCTTAAACCCTGCACACCCCCACAGCTCTTTAAATATACCAACTCCGAGATCTCACTACAGTGCAGTAAAGGAAAATATTCCCTTTCTGCACTATAGTGGGATCTCGGACTTGGTATATATAAAGAGCGGGGTGTGTGGGGGGTGCAGGGGGGCTTGCCTCCCTGCTTACAACAGTTAATTTATGTTGTTTGTTTTTTTGGGGGGGGTTTACATTTTCGAAATTATGAAACATCAAACATACAAGTTCAATCTTGTAGTGTTCGATGTTTCATGATTTTGATAACGTAATAGGAACCCGGTTATCGAAGGTGAAACCACTGTCCACCTGTGTCACTAAGTCTCTTATCATACTTTCGGTGTTTAGTGTACTGTCACCTATGTGGTAATTCACGGGTACATGTTTTTTCCCAAAGGGGATAACTATACATTTCTTGGCATTGAGCTTGAGCCCATGGCTCTGGCATCAAGCATCTGCTTCTGTAAGGCCTTTTTGTAGAGTATCCACATCATTTGAGGATTCAGTAATGGCTCCCAGTTTGCAGTCATCTGCGAGCTTTGTTAGCCACTGTCCCTTAGTGTTGGCATGTACTTCAGCAGTAATTAATGCCCAGCTTAGTAAGTTTATCTATGATTCAGGTCCAGATAGGCTGTGTGGACTGCTTTACCCTCATCCATGGCTCTGGAGACTGATTCGAAGAAGTCAGTCAGGTTCAGGAGACAAGATCGGCCCTTCAAGGACCCAAACTGGGTGGGGTCCTGTGTTTGAAGGTTGCCAATCTCTTTGTTTATAAGTTCCATGATAATACATTCCATGGCCTTGCAGATCAGGCTCATCAGACTGATGGGGCGGTAGTTCCCGTGATCCAAGGTGAATCCCCCCTTGTGGTGTGGGATAACTGTAGCTGTGTGCCACTCAGTGGGCATGAAGCCTGAGGTGCCAGTTCATTTTGTAGTTCATGTAGTACACAACCTGGGATGTCATCTGGTCCCATGGATGCTGTATTCTTAGCTTTGGAGAGTTTGGTTTCTACCTGTGTGGCCATGATTACTGGAATTTGGCAATCTTTTGGTATTGAGATTGGCCATTTAGGGGGTGAGAGGAGGGTGAAGTTGGCAATGAATCGATCTGCCAGGATATTGGCAATATCCTTGGGATCAGTATATTTAATGCCATTCTGTTGTAGCTCAGAGCAGATCTGAGCATTGCCATTTAGATTCTTGACATAGTTATAGAATGCCTTGTGGTTGTCTTTGGAATCTTTGGCATCTTTGGCAATTTTATTTTTGTAACTAGCTTAGGAGGATTTTCTGAGGGATCTCAGCTTCTTACTGAGGCTGGTAAAGGAGTTTTTTGCATCCTGGGATGTTCCTCTTTTCTGCAACAGTTTCTTCTTTTTGTTGTAAAGTTTGTTTATGGCAGGGGACCACCAGAATGGCTTCCTTTTTGTTTTGGAGGACAGCATCTTGGTTCTATTTGGGATGGCACGATTCATGCATGAGTGGATGTGCTCGTACAGTGCCTTAGTGTAGGACTCAGCAGTCGAACTTTCAGTTCCTGTCTGCATGGGTGTCATGAAGTTTGTCACTTCTGACTTGAGTAGCATGAAGTTGGCTTTGGAGAAGTTTTTTATGGAGGTTTCCTTACTGGGGGGTGGGGGTGGGATGTGAATGTTAAGAGTAATTAGCTTATGGTCTGACCTGACCAATGAGGGGGTGACCACAGGTGTGGAGCATCGATTTCCCATGTTGGTATTGACTAGGTCTGGGATACTGGAGCCCCTGGTGGGACTATGGATTAGTTGATCCAGGGCATTGGAATTTATGAATTCCAAGAACCGTTGGGCAAAGGTGTTGGTACACGAGTAGTTTTCCCAGTTAATGGCAGAGTAGTTAAAATCACACAGTATTAGGGTGTTTGGTTGTATCTTATTATTTTCCAGTATGTTTAGAAAGGTGTAGTGAGAATCTTGGGGGATCTGTAACAAGCTGCAATTTGGATTGCAGTCTTACCTAGTGTTAGCTGCACCTGGAGAATTTCGGACGCATTGCACTGGGCAACTAGCCCGGTGGTGTGAATATCCTTGGTGAATATGGACACTCCTCCACCTTTAGTGTTTCAATCCTGGTTTGGTTGCCAAAAAGTGTGGTAAAGAGTTGTAGCTTGGTATTTCAAGGGTGCTCTCTGGAGTTTTGAACCAGGTCTCAGTTACTGCACAGATATCGATGTTCTCCATTTTTAGGAGTGCCTTGAGAGAAAGTGCATTTTGAGGTTTAGACTTCCAGAATTGGGTGTAAATGAGTTTTTAATGATAATAGCTACTCTTTTAGAATTAGAGCTATTTCCTGATGAAATAATATCCTTAACCCATTTCCTCTTTTTTTTGTTGCCCCAGTCCCCTTCAACCATGTGGGTCTCTTGAATAAAGCAAATGTCACAATCTGATTTTAAGAGGAGGTGCATTAACACGTTTCTTTTATTTTTGTCTTGGAGTCCTCTAACATTCCATGAAGGTATTTTCCACACCATACCTATTTTTTATATAGACCATAATTTGAGTTGAATGTGATTCTGGGGTAACCAAAAGAAGCTGGGGTCTATTATGAGGCTTAAGTTAATTTTACCACCTGCGTACCCATACTTTACTAATGATAATGCAGCACTAAACTGTCTCAAACGTACCCCTGTGCCTACCCACAAATCCCCTAGAGATGAGAGAGAAAGAAAAAACACAGACAAAAAACTCAATTTACATACTGTGTACAATATTAACCTAATTCCAAACGTCATCATCAGGTACCCTACTAACATATCCAACAAGCTCTAGAGTGACGGTCTTGCCAAACTAAGGTAGTAACAAAATCTATGTAACATTGAGGTTACAGTAATTAGATAAACTGTACATTAGAGAAGTAGACAGGACAAAATCCATCCTTTAACTAGGATATAGAAGATGAAGAAGTAAATAAAAACCATTGCAAATAGGTTCAAAGAAAGAGAGATATTTCAGCAATTAGCTACAAACAATGTTAAGCGGATTATATAAATGCATTAAAACAGGTTAAAATAAACAACAGAGCATATGTGTATCATCGTATCAAGCACTTAAAACTAATATAATTATTAGGTCATTAAACTTGCCTTTTGGTTTATGCTTGGTGAAGATTAGAATGCTTTACAATCCAGCACTCAATATGTTGTTTATTTTTATACATACTTTCAGTCAATACGTATAAGTGAACTTATCACCAAACCTGACTTCGCAAAGAGAATCATGTCAAGTATGCAGTAAGGAGTATTATGTTTCCTCCCAAATACAGATCTACATGGAGCAGAATTATGTAGCTCTGGCAATAATACATTGGTGTCATTGCTTTAAAGGAAGCCCAATAGTGAGGTATATTTCACGGCATTTTATACAAAAACCTGATTTTATGAACAGGAAGAGATATAAGAGCAGGGAGAGAAAGAAGAAAAATAGTTAAGGAGGGAAAGGGAGACAACTTCAAGAAGGAAATGGATGAGAGCTAACCAAACATTAACATTACCCTGTGCTGACCAGTTAAACAAAGTTTACCATAAGTCAGATATCGATTTTAATCATATAGAGACACATATTACAGCTTTTGGGAGAGATCTATCTAAACAATTTCAGAGCCCATTTTCTCTTGATCTGCCTAGATTTACTCTGTGCACCAACTTGGAAATCTGGTTGAGTTGTCAAAGCTTAAAGTCACCAAGTGGTCAGCAAAGTCACTTATTTTGTTACACATAAACATGAAGGATGTTGGCTTTCCATCAAGCACTGTAGAAATGGGTTGAAGAAGCAGAAGAAAGCAGTCCATGCAAATTGTAAGACTACTAGAGCACTGGAGCAGTTTTCCCTGATTGCCCTACATATTCAAGACGCAAACCTTCTAATCCTAATCTAGAATGGGCCAGAGAACTAGCAAGCAAGCTTTTCCACACTCACCTCACTAAAAATATTTTATAGGCTAAGGTCCGCTCATACAAATCGTTACGCTAAGTCAGGTGAGCTCAAATCCGAGTCCCCGGAATCACTAGCAAGACCCATCGTCTTCTCCTGATGCCTTCTTGTACAAATTCCATTATTTGCACCTCTCCTGACAATCTCTAACCTGGCTATGTAAGTCTATAGGTGCAGAGAGGAGTATAATTTACTTGAGATATCCACAATTGACCCCACCAGTTATGTCGGAGCAACTGGAGGCATGAGATACCTTAGCTGTGTATTAGCTTAAGCAGAGCAGTGATCAACACCTCTTATGGGACTCCTTTAGTGGTCAACACCTCTTATGGGACTCCTTTAGTTACCTTCTATTCTCGCAACTTTTACTGGTGGCTGGATTTAATTGCACTGGGTCTACTACAGAAGTGGGTCACCCTGCGAGCTTACTGGATTGCAAACGCTCTTTTTACATATCAAGTCAGATGCATGATATAATAGTTAAGGCATTACCCTGTCTTGTGAGTTGAAGACGCTGCCCTCGAGATCCCCAACAAGATTTCTGTCCTCATTACAGCCTTTAACAGTGATACGTTGGAACCATAACACTTGAGAGTCTCGAACTATGAAAACAGGAGACCAGTAGAGTGTGAGGAGAGGAGGGCATCCATAATGAGCATTGTGATCTCGGCTGCAAATGTCAGGATGAGACTGCGGGAAGCACTTCATACTTTTTGTTGTGTTATGGATTATTGGAGACGTTGGTTGCCACCTTTTGAGAGTCCCACTGGCAACCTCCCTTTATGCTGAAAGGGCCTGGTAGTTAGAGATGAGCGCAAGTCTTTTCTTTGAATAAAAATTATTATACATAACAGAGGTGGTGTGTAAATGGTTCAGGATCAGAAGGCTGTGATTGGAAAGGTAAGCAACGGCTTTGGGAAGGAAGAAAAAAATATATATAGTAGAATGATATGGTACTTATTTATACCTAGGCTTCAGGTATTTTACCAAAGCATTTTGGAAATATTGGATTAGCTTCCTTGGGCAAAGCCATGGCGTATTTAATTTCATTCTGTTGGAAAGTGAGAGTATTTGGGAACCGCATTCAGAACTTTATCTGTCATTTGATGAGGTCTGCACAGTACGGAGATAGTTTCCGACGTCTTTCCTTTATTTCCATGGGGAGATCTTGAGAAATGGAGATAGGATAGTTGTTCCACATAAAATGTTTTTGTAGGCAGAAAGAACATCTTATACGTCTTGGAAGTTTAGGAGTTTCACATATATAGATCGTGGGCTTGTGTTGATTTGGGATTTATAAAGAGCTTAGTGGGCTCTTTCAATAGTGCATTCCACTGGAGACTCTCTTGTGTGTAGCAGTGCACTGAGAATTTGCTTTATTGTAGGGATCAGTTGGTTGTGGTCATATTTCTCTGGTGCACCTCTTATGATTAGATTATTCCTTCTGTTTCTCACTTCTAGGTCTAGCAGTTTTGAATGTATATCTGACAGGGCCTTGTCCTTGGCTTTCAGTTCTGATTTTAGCTGGTCTAAGTCCATTTCATTTCATTTCATTCTTCCTTCTACAGAGTCCATTCTTTCAGCAATCTGTTTTAATGTTCCACCAAATAAGCTGAGCTGATCCGAGAAGCCTTGGACAGCAGTTTGTAGAGGTAAAAGGGCACTCTTCAGATCATCCATAGTGAAGGAATTTTCAGCTTTTTGTTTAGAGGGATCTTTATTCAGTTCCTGTTGTGCTTTAGAAGTTTTTTGTCTTTTAGATGTAGCTTCTTTTTTTGGAGATGCTATAGCTGAGAGCTTGGTTTTGGATATTTGAGTTTCCATGCCTTCAGGTTCTTTAGGCATTTTAACGCAACGGCTTTGGTTTCTTAATTCCCTCATGGTCGCTGTCTGTTGTAAAGGTGCTGAAGCCTTCAGGCCTCTATTTTACATGTGGAAACTTGTGCTGTACTCTTTTTATGCAGTAAAACTAAGTTATTCTGATGATAATTGCAGATTTACTGGATATTTCTATAAAACCAAGATACTTGCTGGTTTTTCCTTTCTTTAAGCTGTTTATAGCTGTTGAGTAACTGGCAGATGTGGTATTATCCAAAAATTGTTAGAGAGCTTTGTGGATAGGGTGCAACTCAGACGACCACCATCTTGGAATCAACCTTCTAAAATTCTTTACCAAACTGAGGATGTTCACTTAGTGTGTTAATACTATCTCCTATTTTAATAAAATATTCATGCACATATATCCTTGTCTTGGCTAATGTTCAGTCTTAACTATGTAAAAGGATTTATATGAAAAACAGCTAGCTATTCATATGACTTCTGTTGTGTCACAGTTGTAGTGTCCTATATTACCCATAGTCTTTGGACACCTTGCATCAAAATATCGGATGTGTCATTATTGAACTTAAATTGTCTATAACTACCACATTTCACAATTTTTGGGTTTGTTATTGAATTCCAACTGCCTATTTTGTTCCTGTTCTAATTTGTTCTTGAAATCGAGGCTTTTTGTGAATGCTTGCAACAAGAGAGAACTCATAGAGGGCTTAGAATTTAGAAATTGTGAATTAAATTCCATTTTTGCACAAGTAATTGTTAACCCTATTTCATTGAACTGGTCTTGAAATGATGCATACATTTATTAGGGCTAACAATAGAACTATGGACACCTTAATGAAGGATTTCTACTACTTTTGACCTAATCTTTCCCTTTTACAAAGAACAATACAAAAATCTGAGGATTATAGGTAGTATAGGACTTTGAGTCTACTTTGTTTCGTTAAATCTCATTTCACCCCAACCACATCACTAAAACTCATTTCACTGAACTGAACTTAGTATATATGGCACTGTGTAGAGTACTGTAAGGCATGTAAAAGGTATATGCCCTTTTCCCCACTGTAGTGAGATCCTGGAGTTAGTATATATAGTTAGTGGGGTGGGGGGCACAGCCCCCACCTTGTTTTATATTGTATTTTACCCAAAACTACACTTTAAACAATACGCATGCATAGTTACAACACCATTGACTAACCCTCTCCAGAAGACAATATGTACTCAAAATAAGTGGGGGGCTATGCCTCCCACACACCCCAATATGTGGAGCTGTGCCCCCACACCCCCTAACTATATATACTAACTCCAGGATAGCACTACAGTGGAGAAAAGGGCATATACTTTTTACTTGCCCTACAGTACTCTACACAGTGCCATATATACTAACTGCAGTTCAGTGAAATGAGATTCAGTGAAATGAGTTTTCAGTTATTTGTGTTTTCAGTGATGTAGTGGGGGGAAATGAAATTCAGTGAAATGAGATTCAACGAAACATAGTAGACCCAGGGCTTTACAACTGTACCTCATGAAGGTCATTTATATTGCTAGCTGTTTGTCTTGTGAATCCTTTTACATGAGCTTAGACAAAGGATATCTGAACATAACTACAGTATTGGAAGAGGAGATTATGATAATGCACTAAGTAAACATGCTCAATTCTGTAAGAATTTTGGAAGTTTTAAGTTTTTTTTTTTATAGAGGAAGTATCACCAGTTCCAAGAGGTGGGAACTGGGATAATTTGATCCAGTATAAAGAACTGTTGTGGCAGTTGAGACTTAATGTGAAAAAAGCTGGGTTTCATTAAAAATATTTCTATCTATTGTTATTAAAAATTTATACTGCTAAGTTATAATTATACTAATGTTTTAAGATTTTTTAAAAAAAATGTATTACATGTTCTTATATTCAGAAACATGTTTAATTTATTTTCTGACACTGTCATTTATTTTTAATGTACTTATTTATAAGATTATGTTTGGTCATGTGCCATTAATCAACTGTGTGCTTCAAAAGGATGAATACTGTTTGTGCTTTAATTCTGAAGAAATCTCACTAAAAGTGCTAAATCTTTATTTATTTTTTTAGAATGACTGTAACAAAGGAGGTACTGCCAGCACAGCTAGCTGGAATTTTGTAAATAGTTATATGTCATTGGTGAATATCAAAATGATTTACATTAGATGCTTGTGTTACAAATGTATTAGAACTGTATGTCTTATGTATATCATACTGCTCTGTACAGGTGTTTGTGTTGAGAAGATATTTTATAGAGTGTGTATGCTTGAAATGTATCCACAGTGTGCCCTGCTGGAAGAGAACAGAAATGTATATGCACTATTGTAACTGTTTAATGTGTATATTTTAACAATGGAAACTGGAGTACAGGAGGCTAACTTCAGAAAAATAACTGAAATTAAATTACTTTATGGCGACACCATAAAAGATGGTATCTTTCAGTTTCAATGCAGCAAGGAGACACAATGTCTAAAACTAGGGAGCTTTCTGTATTGTCTCTAGGGCGAATAATTACTAGTCTTGAATTGTGAATGAATGTAATTGTTTTATGACTTCCAGCATCTACCAAAGATCTGAGGTCTATGTATTTTCACAGGTAGATGCTAAATACTGTCAGCTTCCAGCAGTGGGGGTTTCACCTTGGATAGAGTCAGATGACAAGAAATTATGTCATTCTGCAAGCTGTCCCAGCAGTAATATTTGAGGTATTAATTTAAAAAGTCTCTTAGAGAGACAGTGCATTCTGTATTCAATTTGGACCTGACAAGAACCATTCACCACATCTGCCTTGCTCTAATTTAGTAAGTTTCTAGGGAACACTACAATTCTCTTGGATATAGTCAAGAATATAGCAAAGCTTAGTTTAGACATTTTTCTTTATTTATTTGAAACTGCCCTGCAATGTTGTTTAAAATATTTCCTGTGATTGTGAACTCTGATGTCACTGTGAATATATACTATTTTTTTGTTCTTTTATTATTTATTATAAAGTATGTTTAAACCTTTCATTGTGGCTGATCTGTATAGAGATATTTAAGTTTTGAGAGTACTTGCATATTTATTTGGTGACACTGTGTGGGTCACTCCTAATAGCCTTGCTCTTGGTCAAACTACCATTTGTATTAATATTAATATTACACACTAAGATTGGACACCCTTTGTTAAGGGCCTTAAAGTAGCTGATAAGGAGATGGCTGGTGGCAGTGATAACTATCTTATAGTTTGGGCAAAAGGGGGCATAGCTAGTAAACCAGTGCCAGCCTTTCCCAGGCATGTGTGTATGTGTGTGTGTAAATCAAACCTCAAAGAGTGTGTGTGTGTGTGCCAGCTACTTGGGCATGGACACAAAGCACACTGGTTGGCCAGAAAGGGTGCTGAAGGTCTTGGCTTGGCCACTCAGCTGAGATCTCAACTCTGTAGCTGTGCCAGTGGGGAGTCATATTGGGCATCTGGAGAAAGAGGGAGAAACCAGCCCCAGACTGACTGTGGTCTCTCTGTGCTCTTAAGGGAAATTGCACTTGATGCAGAGAGCTGCATCTGGAAATGCTGTGTATGTACTTGTTAACCTCCCAGTGAACGTTCCCCACTGGTGCCAGTGGTGAGGATTGAGCCTCCTTGATTACTGGTCCAGTGGTGGGTCGTCAGAATGACAACAACCTACCTTTTTTGGTTGCCAATGATTTTGTACTAAGGAATATCCATGGGTAGGGTCTCCTTGAATGAAGAATGAGTCTATACTGGACAATGTTTTGCCTTTTTGTTTGAATATTTATTTATTTATCTAGTCATTCTTCTATTTATTTTTTTCATAATGTAAGAAACCAAACAGTGTAGGTCACTACACTTCCAGGTACTTATTCCTTGGTATGACTGACTAGATTTGAAAGGAGAGGTCGCAACCATACACATAACTGTTTTTGATAAATCTGGGATCATAGTACTGTTGTGTAGTACAATTCTAAGGAAATGTAGATGTCTTAAAAAAAGTTTGGTTGGAGTTACAAAGATATTTGAATTTATTGAAAAGGAGGCAAGCAGGAGAGGGTCTATGGTATAACTATTGTTTTTTAGGTATTGGGTACATTTGAGGCCATATGGAAATATAAATGAGCCAAAGCAGAACCTTTAGGAAGTGGTGCTGTGTCCAGAATCAGCCTATTAGCATACACGTGTTTGAAAACTGTATACGGAAGTTGTTTATTCAAAAATGAAAAATAAGAGATGATGTGATTTTGAGTGCTGCTAGCTCCATTAGCTTTACTTTTGGACTGTATAGTATTGTACAGGAAGTCAAATCACATTATATACATATAGAACTCTGAATGATGCTAAAGGGTGACAATTACTTAAATACATATACAAATATGCCATAACCTTCACTGCAACATACCTCCAAGAACTCTGTAGCTACTCAAAATATAGCATCTGTTTCAGTTGTGGTTTCCTGTTTAATATGTAGTCTGAGCTAAACATCCAGTTTGGGCTTTATTAACCAGGGTAGAGCACTGATCTTATTGGACCTATTTCAGTCTCAGCCAGGGGAAAACACAATAGATACATTGCATTATAGAAAGAGAGAATGACAAAATTATTTTCCATTTTATCCCAAAGGGAAGTATTAATGGAATACAAAATGAACAAGTTTAGCAATTGCTTATGTAAATAATTATTGTTCATTAAAGATTACATAATGAAATTCCTGCTGTTACTACAAATTATCCAATCAAAATGTCCAATATCCAGTGATTACTAATGAGGAGTAAGGCGACTGGTATACCTATTTGTTATGTTTGCAGTGTTATTTGTCAGGTTGTTAAAAGTATCCCAATTAAAACAGTAGTTTGGGGTATATCAAATGGTCTTCCCAAGTACTATCAATCCTGCCAGTGAACAGTTTGTATTTCCTTAAATATTGACTGGTTCAATCTTTTTGCAATCCATGAAATTCTCAAAGGTTTTCTCCAACACTACAGTTGAAAAGCATTCATTTTCTACTACACAGCCTTACCTATATTCCAAGTCTCACTGAAATACATTACTACTGGGAAAATATACTTTAGCTATACAAATCTTTGCTGACAATGTGATATCTTTGCCCTTTTAAATCTTATACAGATTTATCAAATCTTTCTTTCTAAAATGCAAATGTGTTTTAATTCCATGACTATCACCATCTGAAGAGATCTTTGAGCCTAGGAAAACAAAACCTGTCATTACCTCTACTTTGTATCCACATATTTGCAAATAATTATTTATTTACTATTATTTATTTGTTAATTGGTGTATGGGATGGTTCTTGGACCCTTTTCATTCATAACATGGGTACATAGGCACAGATACAAAAAATTAGGAATATATCCATGCAAAGTCACACATGCAATATAGTAGTCTGGTGTACATACAATATAATAGGTATATAGTGCAGTGATCACAGTAAATACACTTTGAGGAAGAAAAACAGTAGCAATTATAATATGGTAACAAGAGTGGTATCATCTGCATTCTTGAGGTTATCAGCACTTTTCCCATTAATTTTGATTCCTGCATCTGATCTACCTATATAGTTAATGGGCAAGATGACATCATTTTCATTTTTTCTTTCACGTTCATCAACGGGATGTTCAACTCTTTATCAGTTTCAGATATTACGGTTGTGTCCTCTACATCTGATTCATCGAACTTAGTATTTTGGATGATATATTTTGCATACAAATTGAATAACTAGGGTGACAATATATAGCATTACCTCACTCCTTTCCCAGTCTTGAACCAGTCAGTTTTACCATATTTGGTCCTAACTATTGCTTCTTATTCTGCATACATATTCCTCAAGAGGAAAATACAGCGATTCGTTATCCCATTTTTTCTAAGCACTTAAAGAAGCTTCTTATGGCCAATATAGTCAAAGGCTTCAGAGATAAAGCAGAGATAAACATTCTTCAGTAATTCCCTTGTTGTCCTCCTTTTTCTAAAGGATGTTGTGAACTGGTACCTCTGCCCCTCTTAAAACTAACCTGTACATTTCGGAGTTCCCTGCCCATATACTGCTGGAGTTTAGCTTGCAGGATTTAGAGGATTACATTGCTAGCATTTGAAACAAGTGCAACTGTTTAATGATTAATTTCAGCAGTCTTTAGCCTTCCATTGTTTGTGAGTGGTATAACAATTGATTTTTTCCAATCTACTAGCCAATGTCATGTTTTCCAAATTTACTAGCAAATTCTAAGCAGCGGTGTAACCGTATCATTTTGCAGGGTTTTAAGCAACTCTTTTGGAATTCCATTACTGATAGCAAGATATGCTTGGGCTGTTTAAACTTCACACTCCAGAATGTCTGGCTGTAGATCAGAGAACATGCCATTGTAGGTATCAGTGCTGTTAGGGTCCTTCTTATGTAGTTATGCGTATTCCTACCACTTCTTGTTTCCATGTTCTGTTTCTGTTGGGTCCTGCCTATCTTTGTCTTTTATCACCTACAATATTGTATCTGGTAGTTTTCTTTAATATTGCCAGGCTTCTCAGTCAGCTCTCTTGTCCTTCCATTTTTATTGTATTCTTCCATTTGTCTCACTGCTATTCTTTGTATTCAGTTTGACCTGTTTTCCTGTCTCCTTTGCTTTTTGATCTCCTTCTTTCCTTAGCAGTGTCTAAAGCCCCCCCCCGACAAGCATTTTACTTTTTTAATCTTCTTTCGGTTTGGAATATTTTGGATGCTGCTGCCAGGACATTGTCATGATTATTATAATCATTAGCATTATTACTATCCACAGTATTCAGTTACTCTGTCTACCAGGTATAATCCCTTAACTCTATTCTTCACCTCCTCTGTACTATCCTAAGTGCTGTTCTTATTTTCTTTCATTTTACATTTTACGATAAGAGATGATCCCTGCACCACAATCAGCTCCAAGCTTTGTTTTTTGCTGACTTTATAAAAGTCTTTCCTGTCTGACTAAAATGTATATAGTCAATCTGATTTGGATATTGACCATATGTGTAAAGCTGTCATAGTCTGTTGAAAGAACCAGTGAATTATTTTTGCAAAATTCTACTAGTCTATGTCTTGTTTTAATTTAACCTGCCTTTCATTACATTTGTACTTTGTCCACCAACTTTAACATTCCAATCACCTATGATGAATGCAGCATCTTTTTAGTGTTATTCCCAAAGGTTCTTGCAGATCCTTATAAAACTGGTTAATTTCCTCCTCTTAAGCATCTGAAGCTGAGCATAATCACTGTAATTTTGAAATAATGCATACATTTCCTTTTTAACTAAGTTACAACCAGCTTGGTCACTAACCTCTAGCAGGTTACTATAGTTAATCTGTAGCATGAAGAAGGCACTGCCCCTTTTACTAATCTGTATGACTCTGTTGAAATTTAACAGATCTGGAGTCAAAAAGTGACGCCAGCAATGGGTATGTCTAGTCTGCCCCCCATTAGTTCAGAAGAAAGTTTAATTCTTACAGTGGCTTGACAGGGAGTATTGTGTTCTATTCATCCAGCCAGGGAAGCATTCTAACTAAGAATTTTATGTAACTTTAGTTTATGTAGCCCTGTTCTAAAGAAATGCAGATCACCTGAGGTGGACGGGACTTCTATCTTTCAGTCATGAATTTTTTTACTTATGAAAAGTGCAAGGTGTTAATAGATTGACTCATGCTTGATCCACCCCATCTTGTCTTAGTTAACCAACAACAATGATTCTGCTGTTAAAGGGCATTTTGTCAGACCAAAGGAATTGCAAGAGATCACTTAAAGCAGTTTTAAATGTAGATGAGAATGAACATAACCAGAAAATATACATTGTTGATCCCCCTCACCTCTTCACATCTCCACTAAACAAGCATGGTCCATGGAATCTGTGTCCTGTTGATGACTTCATGTAATTAGCAGTGTCCTCCAGAAACATGCTGGTAACTATATTGTGAGTGTGAAGGTAAGTGGGGAGATACTTTATCTCAGAACAGTCTCTTCTGAGGTAATACTTCACCTTTGCACAAGGCCATAGTTATCTAGAAACACTTAGCTTAAGATCTGCTTACAGAAAAAAATAGATGTTTAATGGGATCCACCCCTTAAATCCACCAGTGTCATATAGCATCTGGAATAAATATAACTCTCAATTGTATCACCTTTTCAAGATGCCAACAGTAATGCAGTAAGGGAGGGGTGGTCTTCAGTGCTGATTCGGTGTATGCAACCACTTTGTAATCACTTTAATATTTGCAGAATCCCTTAAAAGTTCTACCTTGAAAGACCATCTTAGTAGTCAGAATGGATCACTAGATTACATTACCTACAATCCATTGATCTTTATACCCAGTCCCTTAGTCCTCCATCTTCTGGAGGCTTCATTATTGGCTTGGAGGATAAACCTTTCCCTGTGTTATGAACAGGGGATGAAACAGAAATAAGTCCTCAGTAACCCCTGTCTTCAGTGATTTTTGCAGAAGACGGTCTCCGTGGAATAAGGGAGCAAACAGGCCATCCTGCTGTATGATGTTTGCAGAGATAATGGGATCTGACAAGATGAAGGACTGTTACATTTCAGAAATATTCCATGAGGCTTCATTGATGGGGTTCATCTTCTAGTAGTCTGTTTGAAGGCAGGAAGCAAGGCAGTGCAACTTGAAGTTAGGGAATACCAGATCTATGAGCATCTTAGGATTTGTCAGCTCCTTGGGTTTGTCTTTACACCATAAGAAGTTCGTAGCTCTATGCTAAGTCTTTCAGTCATGTTCTGGCAAGCACAGATGGAACTGATTGGACCACATGAAGAAATAATTGGAATAACATTAGTGTATCTGACATTATTTTTTATAATATCACCAGTGACAGAAATGTTCAAGATGTCAAAAATGTGAAGTACTGGCTAATAGCTAATTTAAGCAGATTGTGTGAAGTGCTAGCTATCTCATTGTGGACATCTTTTCCCAAGTGTGAAATTACTTCAGACTAGATAAAAGGATACATAATTATGGCCATGTAGAAGGTGTCACAATTAATCCTGAGTCACAGCTGGAGCTA
Source organism: Protopterus annectens (assembly GCF_019279795.1). Lineage (NCBI taxonomy): Eukaryota > Metazoa > Chordata > Ceratodontiformes > Protopteridae > Protopterus > Protopterus annectens. The sequence continues at coordinate 1,357,173,876 of NC_056741.1, read as the reverse complement.
TCTTTGTGTCAGTAAAGAAAACAGTCTTGTTTTCTATTCCCTTAAATATGTTTCAGACAAACATTAGACCTCAGGCTGACCATGTGATTCCCTACTATACACTTTCCTTTTTCACAAAATCATTATTCTTACCAAATCTTTCAGTGTCCTTCTCTACAATGATCCAACAATCTACTTCCTCTGTCTGTACCCTGGACCCCAACCCCTCCAGTTTTCCTAGCAGCCACCTCCAAGGGACAGGTCAAATGGTTTCAGATTCTCCTATCATGAAGCTGGATCAGCTTCTTCTGGCTATGAGTCCACATTGTTTATTGTCCTGGAAATGGTTGAGAAAGCAACCAATTTTTCCTCAAAATTCCTCAAAATTCTCTCCATATCTTTTCTGCAATACTGCTAAGCTAACAGATTTGTAGTTCCCTGGAATTTTCTTGCTTCCCCATTGTAAACAGGTACAATGCTTGTAGTCTTTAAGTCTATTTGCAGTAGTGCAATGTCCTGTGATTGTTGAAGATCCTCATGAGAGTATCTCTCTGCAGAGTGACCATACTCCTGAGGAAGCTGGGAAACGTCTTATCTGGTGCCTGTAAATTATCCATCCTTTTCTCACTGGCTCTCTCTCCATCAAGTTGATGCACCTGTCTTCAGTTGTGCTGCAGAAACTTTAGAAGCAGGGAGTTTAAGATGGTATGTTAAGTCTGATTTTGAGGAAGTTTTTTGCTGCTACTAAATATGAACCGTATGAGTCATGCTGCTTCCAGAACCTCTGGTGATCTGAGGAAGTGAAAGTGTGACTCAAGTCCAAATGTTATTTTGCAGCTCTGTTGCCAATAGTCAAGCTTCCAGAACATTTAGAGGAATCTACCAGCAGACTTCATAGCAAATTCATGCAGTGGAGGTTCTAAATGTGTGCCCCTAACAGACATCTGTGGGTCTGCTGCCTGGAAAACCATACTCATATATGTAAAACATTATTGTTTAGATATTAAGTGCTGACATGACACTGTAGGCCACAAAAAAAATAGTTGTCCTGTCTGCTTTCATATTTTTCTAGCAAATGTTCATTTACAAAAGTTAAATTTCTATAATGGAAATGCAGGTTTTTAAAATGCAATATTTTTCAGCTCATGTTATAGGTCTTCTGTTGTGCAGTGTACATATTTAGCCTCCCCAAATCCTCTTTGCTTGCTATTTGTTGAGGAAAATGGTGGATAATGGTAAGCCTTGTTTCAATTCTTCATCCATATGTATGCTCCTGAGAGCAGGGTGCAAAACAGTGGCTTGAACCTAGAATTATAGCACCCATTTTGTGAAACTATCACAGGTTTACTTTTTGAGTACCTACTTACAAACGTTATACTGCTGTGGAAGGTATACATTGCAGAAGTGAGATTGTCTTTAGTGAATTGTTCAGTATTTGCAAGTGTTTGCATGTGTATGACATGTATGTGTATGTATGTCTGCATACATACATGTATATGTAATGCATAAAAGATGTAAAAAGCTTACAAATAAAATAAATTATGGATCACATTTCTCATTTATTTCAATGTAATGTTAACTTCACATACTGCATACATAAAATACATACACTAAAGTCCCTTCCAGATGACAGCACTGACCCCTGGATATAAACTTTATTCATATTAGAATTAAAAAGGAAAAAAATGAAAAGTAAAGTAAAATACTGAACACAGGTAGTACCATGCACTTGGTGAAGACTGTTGGAGTAGGAGAAACACCAAACGGGTGTGGTTTTGTGTGTGTGTGTGTGTGTGTGTGTGTGTGTGTGTGTGTGTGTGTGTGATATATATATATATATATATATATATATATATATATTTATAGATAGATATACATAGATATACATATACATACATATATATATATATATATATATATATATATAGATAGATAGATCTACTATGGAAGCTAGAAGTTTCAAAACTTACTTCAGAAGACCGAGACCATAAGATCCAAGTTGTGAAACTTCAAAAACACAACGAAAAAATAAAAACAAAATTTTTTTTTTATGTTTTTGTAGGGCACCCCCCACACCCCCTGCTAAATAAATATAACCAACTCTGAGACTGCACTACAGTGAGGAAAATGATAAATATCCATTCTGTGCTGTATGTCAATCGCCATTCAAAATGTTAGAAGTTTCAAAACTTCCATCTTATGATCTCTGCCTTTTGAAGTTCAAAGTTTTGAAACTTTAAGCTTCTGAAGGGGATCCATATACATATATATATATATATATATATATATATATATATATATATATATATATATATATATATATATATATATATATATATATATATAAATTATTATTTGCGCATTGTACTAGTTGCAGTGCAGAATAAAGAAGGGGGGCAGTTTCATGTCATTCTACAGCAGATCTAGTAAAAGTGTAAAACCACAGTAACCATTTTTCCCAATAATAATTTGAAACAGGAATGGGAATCATTGCTAATATTACTAAATGACATTTTCTTTAATTAAGTTAGTAATCTACTGTAATTATATAGGTTTGGATGGACTTTATTATTATTCATAGACCGTTTTATTGTCATTAGAGAGGCTTGTATTGATGTTCAATAAGGAAATGAGTAGCATGATAATATGTCATTCTAGTAAAATGGAGGTTTCAGATTGTTATACCATTTTGTCAAAATTCAAGTACGAATAGTTAGGTTTCATTTTGAATTCGAAAGTGACTTAAAAATCTTGCTAAAACGGTATTAATGGTTATATGATGCTGATAAATAAAATAATATCAACTCTTCCGATATTATTTAAGGTGTTATTGGTCTATGCCCCATGTTAGGGTAATTTGGATTACTGACTTCTCAGAGGTCTTTCTTGCACCAAACTTTCAAAAGCATGAGGTACTACATGATCCAGCATTAAATATTATTCATATTTTCAAATTACCCATTGTTCTCAAGTAATTGATGTAATTCAAATAAATTGCCATTGCCATTTATACTCATTATTTATTTCTGCAAAATATTTATATAAAATGCACAATCACAAGCTGTCTCACTATGTTCTGCAATTACCTCCACCATGGAATCAGGTTAAATGTCCCATGCAGATACAGAATTACTTCTTATCATAAAGCAATTTTGCAGGATGAGAATATACATTTTATCAATACTACAAAGAATACATATCAATGCATTTCCAAGAGTCATTTGTTGATATGAAAGCAATACATTTCAGATGTTACATGCTCAGGATGTTGTCTATTCATGTGTTACTTGAATTTGTTGTATTCTGTTTTTAATTGTTATTTTTTGCATGTTATGCACTTACTGTCTCAGAGTGTGAATTCCCTACTGGATTTTCAAGTTTAAAATAAAGGAAAAACTCAATTTTTTATGATTCGTCACATGCTGTGATTAAACAACTGTCCTTCTTTTATAGTTTTCTCATTTTAAGAATGTGCAGTAAAACTCTACAGCCATAAATCTTCTCCAGCTTCATCAACAAGCTTACACCGATACTTCCTGTCATAACATGACATTTAAGAATGCTGAAAGATGCTTAGCTACCTTACTCCAAACCTGTGGTGATAGCTCAGTGCGCTGCAGAAGAAAGTTATATACTCACTTAGAATTAGAATCATTGTACAATTAAAAATAATGCAAACCAAGTGATATATTGAACTGGAGTGATATTAATACCCATGTTGTTTACACATAGGGCAACCAATCCACACATGACATTTCCCATACAGAACACTGAACTTGGTAGTATTACTGCCCGTAGCTTTACTTGGTCCATAAAGTACAAGTAACAATCAGATTAATTTTCAGCAGTGATATGTGCTAACTGCAGTAACATTTTATGCAGGGCTTACAAAGCATTCTTGTGTAAACTCTAAAATAGAATGATTGTGTGGCTGGCATTATGCACTGGTGGAAGATGAAGTAATGCTCAGAATATGGTGACAGAGGTACCATTTTCAGAATCAGAGCTGCTTCCTTGGTGTTTGCCTTTCATCAGTTTTTCCTTCGACTCTTTACTGAGACATCTAGCATCTACAAATATCTGGAACAGATGGTTTCGAAACCGTACTCCAGTGAAGACGTACAGTAAAGGGTTAAGACAGCAGTGCAGCATTCCAATGCTCTCTGTCACCACAATTGCAGACAGTAAGCTGCAATCATGGTTGAGGATGCCAAAGGTCGTCAGAGTTTCTAAGAAGATAGAGATGTTGTACGGGATCCAACAGATAAAGAACACTCCAGTAACCAGAAGTGCAACCTTCGTTGCTCTCTGCTTCTCAAACTGTTGGGAACCACATAAGGTCTTGATAATCATAGAGTAGCAGTAGCACATAACTGCCAAGGGAATGAAGAAGCCAATGATGTGATATATGAAACGTGTTATTAACCACCAGTCTGGATTATTAAAGTAGCACCTGCTTTTATTGTCCTTTGTGGTCAGGTCATAGAAGTGTAATTCAGGCAGGCTAAGTAACAGACACAGGAACCAGACAAATGCACATGTAATATGGACAGATTTTGCTTTGCGTTTCTTGTACTTCTGAATGGCAAGCACAATGGAGGTGTAGCGATCAAAACCAATGCAGCCCAGCAGTAGACTGCAGCAATAGAAGCTGATTTTGTATAGGGAGTTAATGACTTTGCAGAGAAATTGCCCAAAGATCCAGCCTGTGATGGTCTGTGTCACAATAAATGGAAAGGTGGACACCAGGAGCAGGTCTGCCAGTGCCAGGTGAAATAGGTAGTTCTCAGTGATGCTTCTGAACTGCTTGTAGCGAACCATTATAAAAGCAGCAAGCCCATTGCCTACCATACCCAAAAAGAAGACTATTATGTAGATCACTGACATGAAGACCATCCGAAAGTGTATAAGGTCTTCTCCAGTTCCTGCAGATATCCCTGAACATGTCTGGTCAGGATACACATCGGAAGTGTCATTATGAGGAAGGGTGCTTACATTTTCAATGCTATAATCTTGAGAATAATCTGGGAACTGCTAGGAGAAAAAACACAAGGTAATATTAATATTTTTGACCCACAAACTTCACAAATGCTATTATTTTTATTGCTACAGTTTTATCTGGATACTGTGATTTGCACTAATCAAAGACACTCATGTTCAGCTTGTTAAAGTAGCAGCTTCTAAAACGTCAGGTCAGGAGGGAAGAGAGGCAGAGAAAGGAGAGAAGGGGGAATAATATCTAGTCAGGTAATATCAGTGAAGGAATATAGCCAACAGTAAAACAAAATAAGCAATGATTACCACTAAAGCAATGAGCAGTAATGGGGAGTGTCTTTCACTGTTTGACGATGGAATTATGGTCTCTTTTACATATACATATATATATATATATATATATATATATATATATATATATACATACATACATATGTGTGTGTGTGTGTGTGTGTGTCAATTTTATTATTTGTTTGTAATAGGATAGCACTGATTTATTTTGTCATTAGAAATGTTGTAGTTTTATTAAAGAACATACAGTCACTTTGCTTTCAGATAACCAGCATCTTATTTCAGGCAGTGTTACCTTAGGCTGCTTCATGTTGCCAAAAGGTACATTACATAATAATGTGTGTGAGTCAAGCATTTCTTCACTTAGCATTTTATGGACAGTGCCAAGAAAAGAAGAAGTACACTGTTTGCCTGTACTGTATCAAGAGCAGGTCGCCATTTAGTAGGGTGGTAAGGCTTTGTTTTCTTGGTACCTTCCTATTTCTAAGATCTAAGGCCAAAATTATGGAAAAGTGTGTCCACAAACAACTGATGGAACACCTCACCAAAAATAAAATTCTAGCCAACTCCCAACATGGCTTCAGGCCAAATCACAGTACCACATCAGCCCTACTATCCTTTTCTAATACCATCAATAACTTCAGAAACAATAATAAACTATAATCTGCTCTGTTCTTAGACCTCTCCAAGGCCTTTGATATGGTGAACCACATTCAACTCCTCCATACATTAAAAAAACTATCACTCGGCAATTCCACGCTGAAATGGTTCCAATCCTACCTGTCCAATAGGCAACAGGCTGTTCTATGGCAGGACAAATTATCCACATGCCTACCTGTTACACTTGGAGTTCCCCAAGGATCTATTCTTGGCCCTCTTCTCTTCACCATCTTTGTTAATGACCTGCCCACAATCACCCCCCATGCCACATGCATTCTATATGCAGATGATTCGACTATCATCAGCACTGCCTCCAACCTGGCAGACCTCACTGCTTCAACCCAAGACACCTTCAACCTAATAGAAAAATGGTTCTCAAGTCGTCAACTAGTTCTCAACCCCAACAAAACAAAACTACTTACTTTCTCACCCACTAACAAGACTCTTCCCCCCACCTTCTCTAGTACATCCTCCAATGGAATCACTATATCACCAGAAGCTCACACAAAGCTATTAGGTGTTACCATTGATAACTCCCTTAAATTTGACACCCATTTCAATCTAGCCATCAAAACCGGCAATAAAAAGCTTGGCTCTCTCTATAAAGTAAAACACTTTCTCACTCCTCACGCTAAAATTACAATTGCCAGCACACACCTACTATCAACTCTTTTCTATGCCTCCCCCCTTTTTACAAACCTAAACAAGACAACCCTTAACAAACTTGCTTCTTGTTACATTCACATAGCTAGATTTGCCACAAATTCCACCTTTAGAACGCACCACTGCACTAACTTGAAGCAACTAGGGTGGTTAGAGTTTTCCAGCCAACTCCATTTCAACCAACTCAAAACGGCTCACCAGATACTGTATCACCCAGTGAAAACACCAGCTCTGAAAAACATCATTCACCCCTATATTAACCTGCAATCTTTACGCTCCTCCAATAAGATCTTAGCTCAAACTACCAAAGCCAATAATTCTGCTGGGGATTCAATATTCTCAAACTTTGTAGGTAAAATGTGGAACTCCCTACCAACCATGCTCACCTCAGAACCTTCACTCCTACAATTCAAAAAAAAGCTTAAACCCCATCTCAATACTCTCTGGCAATGTCCCTGTTCCAAACCTGATTAACCACTATCATTTACCCTTCTCTTACCTCACTATCCTTAACCGCTTTTTAACAAGGCGCCTCACCTTTGTAACTGACCTATGTTTTTTTTTTATATGCTGCTGTTATTTTTTTTCCAAGATGTGATGTATCTTTATATTGTATTTAGAACTCAACTATCTTCCTTTTTTGCATTAACAATGTTCATATGTCAATATGTTATGTACCTGGAGCTTTTCTCCCCGGGCCTCCACTGAAAATGGACATGTATCCAGTCGGACTCTCCTGGTTAACAAATGTAAAATAAATAAATAAAATAAATAAGATCACCTTCTTTCTTCCTCAAAATACATAATCCCTGTAATATCATTGGACGGCTAGGCAAATTATCAGAAGAGGGCAAGAACATTGCATATGCTAATTTCTGTCATGAGGAGGTCTCTAAGATTAATATATTCATAGTCTATCCTAGCCATTTCTTAGAATACACTTAAATAGCAATTGAGTCCTTCTGGCCAGCTTTACCTAAACAGCATATTTATTCAAAGTCTAGCTTGTTTTTAAAATAACATACTATAGCCCCTTGCTCAGTGTTCATTAATAATATTATATTCATGGAACCAGCTACATTTGTTCCTGACAAGTTCTTTTGTCTATTTTGCCTCTGTCTTACTAAAATTACAATGTTTTCATTGTAAAATCATGTCTGCAGCCATGGCAGTATACTACGAAGTCTGAATAAAGGATTATGAGAAAGCATGGAGGCAACTGCTGGAGAAGTGAACTGAAAGGTAATTTTTATGGAAAAATGTAGTGTGCCCCTCTATTTATATGGCATCACATAATGGAATATAGTTCTGAGACTGTATTAAGGAAGAAGTAAGAAAGGGAGATAACATTTCTTTCAGGAGAAGAAGGAATTGTGGGGAGAGACAACCAGCTTCACAAAAGAGAGAGAGAAAGAATAAATGCAAGTCATCAGTGAAAATGGAAAATGTATAAATGGATGAAAAGTGAGGGACAAGATGAGAAAAAGGTGTATAAGGACGCTACAGAAAAAAAAGCTTAAGGAAATCCTGAAGAATGAGATGATAAAGATGTTGGGATGAGACCAACAGAAAGTGTTCATGCACCTAGGTAAACACAGGAGGAACCAGCAGAGAGGTGCTTTATTTAATGGATGATATCTGAAAGTTTGGCATCTCAGGTACGATTAATAAATGAATTCTTCTTGTCTTTATTTGCAAAGGAATGAAAAGGCAGAATGCCAGCACAGAAAAGTTGAGCAGATATGGGTCGTGAGTCATGAACAGATGGAAAAATGGTGACATGAGAGACAGGCACAAGGTCCAGGTGAGCTACTATCAGTCAGGGGTTAAAAAGTTGGCCTTGATTCCCAGGAAAGTAGAAGCAGAACAATATAGTTTCTCCTTATTAAATGCAGCTGTGCTGCAGGACGTCTGTCTACTGTGGGCAGTCTATTTTATAAATGTAGGTTAAAGATGATACTTACAGGTCTCTTATTTTCACTTCTGTTCTGAAGAAGGACATGAAAAAGATTGCACTAATCATCTGACAGCATGATCTTAGCACTCCAGCCTGATGTATTTCTGTGAAAAAGGGAGTCATGTAGAGGCACTGTATCTAGTTTTAAGCAAGGCCTTTGATATTAAGTCACAGCAAGCTAGTAGAAAATGGAACAGGGGTGGGACCAGTGTGCTTAAACGGTCTGGAAGCTTTCTGTCTCGCTGTTTGGAGAGCATAATTGAGAAGATGGAACTACTAGGAGAAAAGCTAACTGGCAATGGAGTACCAGATTCTCATTGTTAAGTCCAGTCTTGCTAAGTACATTTGCTTCACATCACCCAGCAAAATCAGCTTATGTACAGGTGACAAAAACTGATGCAGTAATCACGAGCGCCAGATTCTGGGGACTGGTGTCAAGTGCATTGTGTGAAGACAGGTTGTAGCTGACACAAAGTAAATTATGCAAGTCTGAGGGCTAAATCCACAGGAGAAAAATCACAATTCTGTTGGGGCGGCATTAATCAGAATAGAGAACAACAAGAATTGTAGGGAAATAATCAGTCCTAAGTAGAATGATGCTGCATGATGTGAAATGCCAGTGGTGAAGGACAGAGTGATACTGTGTGGTAAATCACAGGGAGAGGATCCTAGAAATGCTGACATCATCCTGTATGTGGCACCAGTTAGGATGTAGCTTGAGCTCATACCTCTCAACCTCTTAGCCCAAGAAATCTGGACAAAGGCTGACATAATGGGGGTACAAAAGCCCAAAAATAGGGACAGATTTTAAAAATTGCTCTTATAAACTTAGAAAGTTGCTAGAATAACAGGGCATGTATTAAAATGCAGTTTCTAAAGGCTATGAAGTCTGAAACTCAAATGTATGGCATTATTTACTAATTTAATTCCTCAGATCATCCCACTGATTTGCCAAAAAAAAAAAAAAAAGTTATGTACTTACTATAACATTCCATCTGTGTTGTCCATTTTCATTCTTCCTCAACTAATGGGTTAGGATCCTAAACTGGGCCATTACACTAACTCTTAGCCACCAACAAACTCTTGAGCTCCTTTCCTACACATAATGCACTAAGCCTAAAATCGTCAGATCCTATTTACAACTTGAGAGAGACAGAAACAATAAAAGAATTGCCATAACTGGAGTTCAACACAAGGGACATGTGGGGTCCCTAATAGTCTCATTCCCCCAGAAATCATTTGTGAGAAATGGGTGGGGAGTTGAATGAAAATGGACAACACAGATGGAATAAGTACATAACTTTTTTATCTGATTATGTCAATTTTCATTCATTCCTCAACAAATGGGACTGAGTCCCCAGCTAACTAAATTCCTAGGTGGACTTTAAAGATGGATATTCCTGAATATGGTTGAGCCAAAGGCCGCTCTTCCCCTTGAGACCAGATTTAGTTTGTAATGAGTAATAAAGGTGTGAGAATTTGACCAAGTTGCAGCAGCGCATATGTCGCACATGGATGCTTTAGACTGGAATACAGCGGAAGTAGCCATAGATTTGGTTGAATGAATATTTAATGGTTTTGGTTCATAGGTTCATAGGTTTGTAGGTTCATACTAGGCTATCTGCCCGAGGGCATTTACAAGCCTAGCCCATAGTTTTGTGGCTTACGCCACCCCTTTAGTATGGGGAACTATACCCATTATTTTGCTGTGCCTCTGTCGAGCAGTGACACTGAGGTAATCCCTGGGGTATATCTGCGATCTCCCATCCATTGGTCAAGATTTCTCTTGAACAAGGCCAGCGAGGTGCTCTGCCTCACATATACCGGGATTTTATTCCACAGCATAGGGAGTCTTTGGGTGATGAATCTATCCCTCCAGCACGTCCTATTAATAGCCGTGTCGAGGTTTAAGTGTCCCACCCTTGTGGCTCTGACGGATATAGATTTTTTGAGGTGAAGCATATTCATCAAATCTGGGTTTGACATGGCCTTGTATGTTAGGCAAAGGTCACCTCTGAGCAAGCGTGCGACTGAATAGAGCTGGAGTTCTTTCAGTCGGGCAGCATAGGACAGATGTTTGAGACCCTTTATCCTTTTGGTGAGGAACTTTTGTGGCCTCTCCAGCTGCTGCAAGTGTCAGGTCAGATACATTCCGAATGGGGCATTGTACTCAATCATTGGTCTGATGAGTGATGAGTATAGGGAGACTATGACCTCCCTTGATCTAGATGAGAATCCCTTCATGATAAGGTGGGCAATGTAGAAGGTCTTCCTAACTACTTTAGCTACATGGGTGTCGAATGACAGACTACTATCAACCTGGGTCCCCAGGTCCCTGATAACTTCTTCTGTGTTCAGTGGATTGCCACCTATTTGGTAGCTAGGGGTAACCTTGTTTTTCCCGAAGGGTATGACTATGCATTTTTTGGCATTTAACTTTAGGCCATGGCTCTGGCACCAGTTATCCATTTCTGTGAGACCCTTCTGAAGGATATCTGTGTCAGATGTGTTTTCTACTACGACGCCCAGTTTGCAGTCATCTGCAAACTTTGTCAGCCATAACCCTCCTGTGTTTGCTTGTACTTCGGAAAAGTAGATGCCAAACAAGAGTGGGCCCAGGACTGAGCCATGTAGTACACCACTTGTGACAGGCTTTGAGTCTGACATGGCGCCAGCAACTCTGACCCTGTGGGTTCTGTCACTCAGCCAGTTTGCAACCCATCTTGTGATGTATGGGTTAACATTTAAGCTGATGAGTTTTTCAATGATACCTGAGTGGGGTATTGTATCGAAGGCCTTCGCCAGATCGAGGTAGGCTGTATGGACTGCCTTTCCCTCATCAATGGCTTTGGTGACTGTTTCGAAAAAGTCAAACAAGTTTAGAAGGCATGATCTGCCTTTGACAAAGCCAAACTGGGATGGATCCAAAGTCTGCAAATTCCCTATGTCTTTATTTATGAGGTCCATTATGATCCTCTCCATGGCTTTGCAGATAAGGCTTGTCAAGCTAATGGGCCGGTTATTTCCAGGGTCGGTGGAGGCACCGTCTTTGTGAAGTGGGACCACAGTTGCAGTGCGCCACTCCCTGGGTACGTATCCAGAGGTAAGACTATGATTAAACAGCTGTCCTAGCTGTGGGTTTAATTCCTCATTGAGTTCGTGGAGCACACAGCCGGGGACACCATCAGGTCCCATGGATGCTGTGTTCTTTGCTTTGGAGAGAGCAGTTCTCACTTGGGCGTTGGAGATGTTTGGGGGGCTGCAATCGCTTGGTATAGATATCTCTCCTTTTGGGGGGGAGAAGTTTGCACTGAACCTGTCAGCCAGTATGTTGGCAATGTCTGTAGGATCAGTAATCTTCACATCATTTTGAACTAGTTCTGAGCATATCTGGGAGTTTCCTCCCAGGTTTCTAACATAGCTAAAGAAGGCCTTATGATTGTCTTTTGAGTCTTTAGCTATTTTTCTCTCAAAATTTGCTTTGGATGATTTTATGAGAGCTCTTAGTTTTTACTTATAGTGATCAAGGGTGTCTTACCTTTTAAGGATTTTGCTCTATCTTGTAGTAGCTTCCTCCTTTTGTTGTAGAGTTTGTTTATGGCTGGGGTCCACCAGACTGGACGCTTGCCTTTGGTACAAAGAGTCTTTGTTTTGCTTGGGATTGCCTTATCCATGCAGTCCTGCAGGTGCTGGTAGAAGGCATTTGTAAGTGATTCAGCGGCTTGAGTACTGTTTTCCGCCGGCTCGGGGCCTTAAAGGAGACCACACTAGTCTTTAGAAGTGTGAAGTCGGCTTTCGAGAAGTTCTTTACTGTGGTCTTTTTTATTTCAGGTGGGGGTGGGATGAGGACCTCCAGCAAGATTAGTTTGTGATCTGATCTCACCAGTGAGGGGTATACTTCCGGTGTTGAACATTGTGCTCCCATGTTCGTGATGATGAGATCAAGTATGTTTTCTCCTCTTGTGGGGATGGTGACTAGTTGTTCCATGGCATTTGAGTTTATGAATTCCAGGAACTTTTGGGCTAGGGTGTTTGGGCTTGAGTAGTGTTCCCAGTCTATATTAGGGTAATTGAAGTCACCTAGTATGATGAGGGGATATTCAATTTTTTGTAGACAAATGAAATGCAATCCATCAACCATCTGGCTAGAGTTAGCTTGGTAACTGATTTGCCCAATTTGTAATGTGCAATCAAAACAAACAGTTTGTCTGTCTTTCTATTTTTTTTTTTTTTTTTTTTTGTCTGTGCAGGTAGAAATGTAATTGTCCATGAACATCCAGTAAGTGTGGCATATATTCTCCTTTATTTGTAAAGTTTGGGAAGAATACAGGCAGGTTAATGGCTTGGCTAATGTTGAATTCTGACACCACCTTAGTTAGGAAGGAAGCATTATTACCTAAGGTGACCCTATCCTTGTGGAAAATCAAGTACGGAGGCTCAGAAGATAATGCTTGAAGTTCTGAAATTCTTCCAGCAGATGTAACTGCAACTAAAAAAACAGTTTTCCAGGTCAAAAATTGTAAATCACATTTAGCTGCCAGTTCAAAGGGAGACTGTGTTAAGGCCTGCAGTACCAAATTTAAATCCCATGGTGGTATGTGATCTTTATAAGGAGGTCTAAGTAACAGGGTACCTTTCAAAAAGGCTTTGCACAGTTTAGAGGATGCCAGAGATGAATTCTGAAACACCACATGAAAGTTAGAGGTGGCAGCGATTTGAACTTTAATAGTCAATGAACTAGCACGCCCATTAAATAAACTCACTAAAAATTCAAGAACAAAATGAATCAGGGCCGAGAAGGGGCCTACCTGATTCTGTTTTGCCCAGTAAACAAATCTTCTCTGTATACTTCTGTAGAGTTTCCTCGAAGTGGGTTTATGGGAAGATAACAGTATAGAACAGACCGGTGATGAGAGATTGGTTGCCTGGCTATTAATGGAATTAGAGAAACCATACAGTAAGTTTGAGATTTGAGATGTCCAGGTGAATGATGCCTATCGGGTGAAACAGAAAGTCTGCAGTTGGATCCAGAATCCAAGGTGGGTACAGAAGATGAGGCTAAAGGAAAGGAAACATAATTTTTCTAGGCCATTAAGGTGCAATGAGGATGACTTTGCTCTTCAACCTGGCTGATTTCTTGAGGAATTTGGGAATTAATGGAATCGGGAGTGAAGAGTACAGAAGACTAGGGGGCCACTTGTGGAGTAGAGCATCCCTTGGTGACTCCCCCACTGGGGGGATTAAGGCTAAGAAGCTGCTGCACTTGTTTTTTTAGGGGAGATACAAAGAGCTAGCAGAAAGGCTGGCCCCACTGATGGAAAATCATATCCATTACTTTGTTGTTGAGAGGCAACTCATGAGATAGTAAGATGGACCTGCTCACTTTGTCTGCTATCATGTTGGACTTCACTGGAATGTGCATTGCATTAGAAAGTGGTTGGAGGAAATCACCCATTGCCACACCCTCAGGGCTTCTTGACACAGGAGTAAAGATTTGGTTTCGCCTTGTTTGTTGATGTACCAAACCACTGACATGTTGTCCATTTGGATCACAATTGTTCTGAGAGGGATAGAGCTTTGGAATGTTTGCAATGCCAAAAGCACCGCTCTCATTTCCAGAACACTGATATGAAAGTTGATCTCTTCAGGGGACCAAGTGCCTTGGACTCTCTTCCCCAGAAAATGCCCCCACCCAATCTGGGAAGGTGTGTCACTATCTGTGTCATCTGTGGTTACTATGGCCTTGGACTGAGGGAGAATGAAAGGATGACCTTGCAACAGTTGTTGTGACTGCATCCCCTAGGATAGGTACAGTTTGTATACCTGAGTTATTTGTATCTTTGTCGGCATGGGTTTTGATAGAAATGAGCATTGTGTTTGTAGCATCCATTGCAGAATTCTCATGTGATATCTTGCTAACGGAACTAAGATTATTGCTGCTGACATTGATCCCAGAGCTTGCAGAATCGACTGGGCTGAAATTCTAGTACTGCAAATTACTTTCTTGACCTGATTTCTTATTGTTTGTACTCTGAAAAGGGGAAGATATGCTACTATAGACACTGTGTTGAACATTGTTCAAATGAATTCAAATGTCCGAGTCAATTGTAATTGTGACTTGTAACTGATGGTTATTCTAAGATTTGAACAAGTCCGCAACATTTAGTCTTGTGCTTATAGAAGTTGATGCCTAGTTGGAGTAGTAATGAGACAGTTGTCTGAGTATGGAAACATCCAGAATCCCTGCAGTCTCAAGTGAGCTGCTACTACTGCCATACACTTGGTGAACACCCTAGGGGCTATGATGATGCCAAAGGATGGTGCTCTGAACTGGTAATGACTGTCTCCAGCTGGAAGCGTGAGTGCCTTCTGCATTGTCTTTTCATTTTTATGTGATAGTATGCATCCTGAAGGCCTACCAAACACATCCAGTCATCCTTGCTCATAAAAAAGAAATGGACAGAACCGTGACCATCTGTAACTTGGTGTGTCAAACCGATTTGTTCAACACACTGAGATATAAATTAGTCACCAGTCTCCCATTTTCTTTGGCACTAAAAAGAATCTTGAGTAAGTTTTGGATTCTATTTGGTTTGGACGGATCTCTTAGATGACTGTTTTTTCTAGCAGCTTTTGAATTTCCAGAGCTGCTACTTCACTCTGATTGGGTGGAACATCGGGAATTTTCCTGGGTGACGGGGTGGAAGAGAAAAGGGAATAATATAACCTCTGGAAATAATTCTTTGCATCCAAGTATCCTTTGTTATGTTGCGCCAGGCTTCCTGGTGCAGAGATAAGCGACCCCCAGCTGCCTTCAGATGAAGGCAATCAGGCCTTCCTTCAGCAGCACTGAAATGGTCTGTCAGAAAATGTTTATCTAGACCCTCAGTTTTGCAGGCATCCTCTGCCATGGGGGCATCTTCTGCCATTATCACTCCCCCTCTGCCTCGGGGGAACTACCTCTACGTGTGTTCTGGAAAGGACCCTGAGATTTCCTGAACAACATCTTTCCATCTCCCCATTAAATCCTGAAAAAGGTCCATTGAGGGGGTTGAAAGATGTATGCTCACTGCAGATAGGGTCTCACACCTGTAAAGTGTGTCTTTTACTGTGGGGCCAAACAAACAAAAAATATCAAAGGGAGGACTGAAGAAAGAAAGATGACTTGAAGTGCTCCAGAGAACCACATAGCTGCATCCAGGCATGACTCCTGATGGAGATGCCTGAACCCGCAGCCCTTGAGGTACCTTCCGCAGCATGTGAGTTGAGCCTCATGGATGAATTGGCAATAGATTGAAGGGTAGCAAACTGTGAGGTCACAGAAGTTTGTGCCTCTGCAGTAGTGGCCCCTGAAAGGGAGATTGAAAGTTCCTTAATCAAGTCTCTTTGCAATCAAGCGAAGTGTGAGAAATAGTTCAGCAATCGGAGAGCAAATGTCACTGAAGCATAAACTCACTTCCCAAATCTGTCCAGTGCCCTAGATTCCCTATTAGGGGGATAGACAGTGGAACTCTGTTCAGCAAGTTCCTTCTTTGTAGCTGCCGCCACATCCATTGCATCAACTGGTACTCCTTTACTCCAATGTTCCCTTCCTACTGGTGGAGCCAGAATTCTGTCTGGTCTCCTAAGGATCTGCTCAATTATATCAGGTTCCTTCCATGCCCACTTAGAAACCAAATCAATAACTTCATCAGTGGGCAGAGTGATACAAGAGGTAGATGGACCAGTCCTGAAAGCTTCCAGAAATACTGACCCTTCAAGAGTATGGTTTTGGGCAGACCAACCACCCTTCTGTTTAAGGATCTCTCCAAATGAGACGTCATTGGGTGGTGATTTGGGAGACCCTTCTCCCTCATCAAAGTATTCTTGCACATCTTCTTCCTAGGGATTTTTTCAAGGGGATGATCTGGAGAAGTATTGAAAGAGATGACAATACTTGGCTGGGAGGTCTGGAAGATATGGGCTGGCTGTCCCAGTGGAATAGAATGCTGAGGATTACAGTGCAAAGTCAGCTGAGATGTTGAGGATGGATCTGAGGTGGAAGAACCCACCTAAACTGCCAGATCAGAGAAAACCCTCTTCACAACCTCAAAGGCAGACCACTCTGGAGAGAAGGAAGCTAACGGAGCCAAGAAAATGAGTTTCTGGCCTGCACTTCCCTCTGCTTTGGGAGTCGTCTGCTCGAGGCAGAAGCCAGAGCCAAGTTATCCAATGGCAAATCTCCAAGAGGAACAGAGAGTTCCAAAAATATCTGAGTCAATTCTATCCCCTCAGATCTGACCTGGAAGCTTCAGCTCCGAGAGTCATCCGGATCTAAAGATGTCGGAGCTGGTGCACTCAGAATAACTGTCATATCCGACGACAATGCTTTCTTTGGATCTGACACAGAAGGGACCAGAACGCTCAGATCTGAGGACTTTAATACCACAGGTTGGGTCAGAGGAGGAGGTGTTAATGGTGGAGTAGGAGATGGATGGTGTTCCTAACCAGAGAGGGTAGGAACCATGAAGACTCCCTTCTGCAATTGTGCCATGAGGAATGTCCTCATCATCCTTTCCACATATGCCTCCATGAGACTTCTGGAGAAATGAGAGGACACCACTGAAAGAGACTTAGAGTGCTGCTCCAAATAAGGGAAGTGCACTCTAGATGGTACCAGATCCATACTGGGTGAGTATATCGTACATGGCAATGGTTTATGATCAGGAGACTTCGGAGTCAGGGTTCATTTTGTCAGATCAGAAAAGGACTAGTCACATATTTTATATGATCTGAATAAGATCGGATCCCAACAGATGTCAGATCCAATTTCCACTTCTTTTTTCTTGGCTTTGATGAAGTGGATGCCGTTAAATCAGAAGATCTGGACTTTTTTGAATGATCCTTCATTTTAGTCTTTGGAGATTAAACTCCAGCAGTGGCTTGCGAGAAATGACTTGGTGATAACCCCTTTAAGATTAATTTATTCCGTCTTTCTGTTAAAGCCCTGGGGTTGAACCCAACACAAATACTGCAGTCATGGTCTAAATGTTTTGACCCTAGACAGTAGACACATAAAGAATGAACATCTGAAAAGGACATTTTGTGCCCATATTTTTCACATTTCTTGAATCTATTATCAGACATCCGTACAAGTAATATATCAAATATCAAAAAGGTACTCAAAAATTCTAAAGTATCTGACAGCAAACAACTGGATACTACTAGCATTGAAAAGAAGGAAATCAGTGAGAAAAGCGCTAAAAGAGAATTTTTTTTAAAGAAAAATTAACTATTAAGATATGGGGTAGGAAAGCAATGATATCAAAGACTACACTAACAAGTGTAAAAAGGAGTAGAGAGGTAAACAAAATCAAAAGACTAGTGGAAAAAACAGAGTAAACCCTCATGCAGTAGAAGAAACTATAACCAAATAACTGTTTTATAAGGATAAAGCTGAAAATTTCACTTATCTTTATCGAAAAACTCAAGTGTGAAGGCAACCACATCTAGAAATGAAAAGTGGCAAACGAGATCTGAGGGATGTTAGGTGTAGTGCATTATGGGTAGGAAAAAGGCTGTTGGCAGCCATGAGCTATTATAATGGCTGAGTCAGATACAAGTGTCAGATCTGAACCCATCCGTTGAGGAATGAATGAAAATTGACATCAGATCAAAAAATTTATGATGAACAGACCAAACTTTTGAGACAAAAATCTGGACATTCTGCAAAAATCTGGACAGTTGAGAAGTATGCTTAAGCTCTATGTCCAGTTCTGTGGCTATACATAGGAAAATGAATTAGACAGACAGACCATGTGCAACTTAGAGCTGTCAAAATGGTAAAGGATTGGAAGGACTCAAGTATGAGAATAAACTTAGAAAGCTGATCGTGTATACATTACACTGGAGAAGATAAAGGGGGTGTGTTATGGATACAATGCATTATCTGATGGAAAACTGAATCAGTAAACTGGGAGAGAAAAGACAGAGAGTGGGAGAATAGAGCAGTTGTGGTAACCAGAATAGGGACATTTCAAGTGTGATTTGAAAAAAAATGCTGTTTCGTAGACAGGGCAGCAGGGCCCCAAAATTTTATTTCACTGTGGCAGTCTTATAGTGTAAGCCATCAAAGATGCTTAAAGTTATCTTGGAGAGAGTAAGGAAAGGACAGGACAAGGACGGAGTGTATGCAATGTGCTGGACTGAAACAGATGGATGTAATGGACCATAAGTCTTCTGTCAGTATTTTCATCTACTCATGATACATGCAGATTAGCTGTTTCCAGTTCATATTTTTTTTCTAAAACGTTAAGTAAGATATCAGTAACTGTATTGTCTTTCTTCTTTTCACACTTCTGCTACATTTTAAATGGTTATTGTCTTCCAGATTTAGGTCTCTAACGTGTGCCCTGCTGCATGTTCATAGTCAGTGCCAGTTGCTTGTCAGTATTTCAGTTATCCATTTTTATCTCACCTCCCTGTCTCAGCCTTAAGCTTAAGTCTTGCCTCTGGCATGACTTACCAAGGTAAACTCATATGTTTACATCAGCTATCGTGCATATTTACATAACAGGTATGCATGTCAAAATGAAATATGCTTCTGGATTCCATTTTTAAGTTGCCCTGGGGTTCCTCTTTATATATGCTTCTCCATTTTTTTCTCTGGAATGTTACACATGGGTCAGTGAGTGGTCACTGTTAAAACAAAATAGTATTTAGCATCACTAGGGATCTATAGTACCTGGTTGACCTTTCTGTACTAGGAAACTTAGAATCAGACATAGTATTGCAAAAAAGGTTAGATACTATCCTTTATGCTTTGCATTTTGAATTGTATTTTCTAAAACAAATTAATTTTACAATACTTAAAAACAAAATGGACCAAGCCTTAACCTACAGATAACTTTGTGATTACTACATATGTTCATAAAGACAATTTGATCCTTTGTGGTAAAAACTATTAGCTCAAATGGCTATCATAAAAACAGGCAATGCAAGCATATGAATCATTTTCCATACATTAATATGTTGCCAGTTATACCAAGTTACCATTAGAGGGTTGTTAGTGATCACATTACACAATCCATTTTCTTTATTTATTGCATTATGTGCTTAACTGCACATGCCACAAGTTGACATGCTTTATTTAAATATGCAACATTCTTGCAACATAGTTGTATAGTAAATAAAGAAAGCAACACACAGTCATATATGTATAAATATATATTTAGGTAAACAGACAAGCCAGTTCTCTCTGATTGCAGATGTAGATGATGGAATGACGGGCTTTTTTAACAGGTGAGATCGGCAATCCACAGCTGCCTATTCTTAGATGTGACTCAGGAGATCGCACAGGACTTTTTAAAATTATTCTCAGTATAAAACTGGAGGTTATGGGACTCTAACTTGGATTTGTAAGTTGTAAAACAGATAATGGTGTACCTGAGCACCTTAAATCAAGTAATAGTGATATCAAGATAAACGTCTTGGTCTCCTTGTGATTGATGTAGCTTCCTTGCATCTTACTACTTTAAACATTGAACAATGCTGTCTATTTTATGTAAAAAAAAAGACAGATAAGGTACTGGTGACTGATAGCAAAAGAAAGAGAGATGCAGACATATCTTACCTGGTGACAGAAGTAGATACATAGATAAATAGACAGATAGAGAAATACTAAGCACATACTCACTCACATATTAACACATCAATGGATCCAATTAAATACATTTATACTTTTCTTCAAAGAAGTCTGGGAAAAAATGCTTATTGTAGGATGACAAATACACTAATTGTTTTTTTCTACAATATAAAGTAAGACTTCAAATGTACTTTAAAAACATGATTTTACAGAGGGACACCCTTGCACTCCCCCACCCCATGTGGAGGCATTTGATGTGCAGTCTTAAATATGCTCACTCTAAGAACACTGTAACTTAGAAATAAGAGCTGGACATAAATGCATACACAAAAATAAATTTGCTCTTTCACTGAAATAGCCCAATCTTGACGTAAGTATAATTAAGATTGAGGAAAAGAGGAGTATGGAAGGTAGGCTTGTCCCTTGCAAAAAAAAAAAATGTAAACTCAGCTATCTTGAATTAACTGCTGCAATCCAGAAAATGTTTCAGAAACTAACATGCATGAATGAAACTCAGAGCTACAGAGAAATATGTTCCAGTCTGCAAATCAGTCAAGCAAATATCAAGCAGTTTTGATTAAGAAGATATGTTTCAAGTAGCTGTCATTCCTAGGATAAATTTAAGAGCCACCTATCCCATCTCCTTCCTATTGGATAATCTACACATCTTGTTCTTAAGAACTGCCTTACTTGCTCTGTGTTGTGCATATTTGGGTTTCCAGATGATTTTGACTCTTATCTGCTTACAAAGGCTGTTCTAACCATTCACCACCATTTCTATGGAAAAATTATTTATCTACTGTTCCCTGGAAACATTCATTATATACCTTCAAAATGTTCATAGGTTTTTACTAGGCTAATGACCACAAGAGCCTTTTTAAACTTAGCCATGCATCCCAAATCTCTGACAAATTCTGGTACCCTTGATAAGTGTAAGGAGGAGCCTGCGAGATGAACCATTTATAGGCTGCCTGTGTCCATTAGAGACATATGTGCCAAACCAGGGATGAATTTCCTGTTTCACATCCAATTGTCCAAGTTGTACTTGAATTGGGTTAGGAAGGAACACTTCTTCACATGGATGTGCAGCCTTTCCAAAGATGGGGTAGTCTCTGGGATACATACCTGTGTCTCCAATAGTTCCTATTTGTATCATAGGCAAGGTTTAAGTCTTTAGAATGGGTAATTCTGGTGTTGTTTGTTCTGCGGATATGCACGAAGTCCATCAGAGTAGGTTCTGCCCTGTATGCCAGGCATAGATCTACCCGCAACAGCTTGTAGGAGACAGAGTACAGGGATAGCGCCCTGAGGCAGTATGCATAGGACATGTTACTTATGCCCTGTATTCTTTTAGTGAGGAATGTCTGTGGACGTCCCAATTGTTGGATATCCCTGGTTAGGTACATGCTAAAGGGGGCATTGTGCTCAATGGCAGGTCTGATGAATGCTGAATACAGTGGAACAATGACTTCCTTGGACCTAGATGCTATACCTTTGTTTTCAAGTTGTGCAACATAGAATGATTTCCTCACTACTGTTGGCATGTGATGGTCAGAGGCTAGAATACTGTCTATTTGTGTCCCTAAGTCCCTGACTACTGGTTCATCTCTTAGGGGTGTGTTTTCAATATGACAGTTACAAGGGGTGGATGATTTCCCAAAGGATACTATTATGCATTTCTTGGTATTTAGTTTTAGTCCATGGCTCTGGCATCAGTTGTTTGTTTGCGTTAGCCTTCCTGGAGAACATTTGTGTCAATGTGGGATTCAATGACAGCTCCTAATTTGTAATCATTAGCAAGTTTAGTCAGCCAGGGGCCATAGACATTGGCCTTGATTCCAGAGAAGTAAATGCCAAAAAGGAGCGGTCCCAGGATTGATCCCTGAGGGACTCCACTTATGACTAGCCTCTTTGTAGAGGTGGACCCCCAATTCTAACTTCCTGGGTCCTATCTGTGAGCCAGTTGGCCGTCCACCGGGTGACATATGGGTTTGTATCTAAGCTCTTGAGTTTGTCAACAATGCCCAAGTGGGGTATTGTGTCAAATGCCTTAGTCAGGTCAAGGTAGGCAGTATGAACCATTTTGCCCTCATCCATTGTTTTGGTGACTTTCTCAAAGAAGTCCACCAGGTTGAATGGGCATGATTTGCCCCTGACAAAACTAAATTGGGCTGTGTTCACTCTCAGGAGGTTTACTGTATCATTATTGACCATTCCCATGATAATTCTTTCCATGGTTTTGCATATGAGACTAGTGAGACTTTTGGGTCTGTAGATGGCCCACCTTTATGCAGAGGGATGACTGTTGCTGTTCTCCATTTATGAAGCACAAAGCCTGTTTGGAGGCTACAGTTAAATATCAATTCCAGAGGGTGTAATAGATCATGTTTCATGCTATTTAGAAGGCATCCTGGAATATTTTCTGCGCCCATTGATGCAGTGTTCATGGCCTTAGAGAGAGCATTAAGGACCTGTTACCTGGTGATACAGAGAGAGTTGTATTTGATGCGATTTCTTGAAGGAGGTTTAAGGGGTAGAGAGGGGTAAAGTTGGAAGTGAATTTTTCAGACAGCAGGTTTGCTGTATCTTCTGGCTCAGTATAGGTGGCTCCATTTACAATGAGCTCTGCACACAATTCCGTATTGCCTTTGATGTTGCAGACATAGCTAAAGAATGACATGTGGTTATCTTTGGCCTGGGAGGCCAAATTTACCTCAAATTTGGCTTTAGTAGACTTTATTTGTCCTCTAAGTTGTTTGTTTAGTTTGATGAGTCCTTTTATCCTGCTGGGTGCTGTACCTCCTGATTTTGCCATGATTGTCTTCCTTCTGTTATACAGTCTATTGATTTTGTGATTCCACCAGGGTGACTTGTTTTTTTGACGTAGTTTGGTACTTCTTCCTGGTGGGTACAGCTGCCTCTATGCAGCTATTAACATGGTTGTATAGGGTTTCTGAGAACATTCCTGCATAGGTAGCAATATTCTCAGGGTTTATGGGGACTTGAAATGTTGCCAGGTTATCACTTAATAGGAAGTTAGCCTTAGAGTAGCTACTGAATATTCCAGGGTTAGCTGGGGGTCCAGGTTTTATTTTTACTTCAAAGAAGACCATTTTGTGGTCTGACTGTTCCAGGGATGACATTACACTAGGGGATGTGCAGCAATCTCCCATATTAGTGAGGACTAGATCCAATATGGTTGCACCCCTGGTTGGTATTGAAAATCTGGTCCAGGGAGTTTGTGTTTACAAAATCCAGAAATCTCTGTGCCTGTACATTTGATGTCGTACAGGATTTCCAGTTAATGGTGGGGTAATTAAAGTTGCCCATGAATATAGCATTGGGTTAGATGGTGAGTGTTTCCAGTAAGTTTAAATACATGGTATGGGTTTCTTGGGTCATAGAGGGGGACCTATAGCTTGCAAGGAAGTGGCATTGGATTTTGCCTGTGGTGATTTGAACATGGAAAAGCTTGTGTATTCTTCTGTTTAACCAGCCTTAAGATATATTTTTTATGTAACTTGAGACACCTCCACCTTTAGTATCTGTCTGTGTAGTAGCTGGTCTAAATGTGTAGAAGGCATTATAACCTTGCACTGTTGGTGCGCTCTCCATGGCTTTAAATCATGTCTCAGTGGCCACACAGATGTCAGCATTCTCTAGGGTGAAGAGAACTTCTAGGGAGTGAAGTTTTTTGTTTAGACTCTTAGCACTGAGCTGTAATACCTTTAGATTTTCTTAGTTTTGATTTGCTATGTCGGAAGTACTGTCAGTTTGAAATTGCCTAAAAAGGCACTATGGAGGAAAACAGTGTTTTAGCTAATATTCAAAAACCTAGAGGGGAGAGGTGTCGGTGTGTAAAATAGTCCTTTTCTCCATTTTATTTTCCTCTCAATTTTAATTATTAATAATTTTAATAAAATAATTTTATTAATAAATAGAATAATAATAAATAATTTTATTCACAAAATAAACCATTCGGCATGCACAAATGTGGAAGTTGTACCTTTGTAGGTACATATTAGAGGGACCTTTTGTAAATTTGCCCCATTTGCCACACACTATTCCAGTGCCTGGTTATTTTAACTGTAAAACCAAAGGTGCGGTGTACATTGGGTTATATTCTCATTGTACTACATTTTATATCAGGATGAACATCTGGGTTCTCTGTGCCATGATCAAAGAGCACTACTATAGCATAAAAAAGGATAGTAGAAACAAGTTTTTTAAACACACCTTAAAGTGTCCCAACTATAACAGGTTCCTGTTTTCAGTTCTGGAACAGGGAACATTTCATATAAGGAGTGGGGATTTTAAGACAGATTTAGAACAAAAAGAATCACTGTGGCAGATTAGGTTAAACTCTGACAAAGCACCAGGGTTGAATGATGTAGTTAACATCGTGTTTTTTAAAGAACCACAGGGTTCACTTGAAGAAATAGTTTTTAATAGAAGTGTATGTCTTTAATAGTTGAGTTTGTGATGTCACTTAATTGTGGGATGAAGAAGTACTTTCTATTGCCTTACAGATATTTTTAAACTGAAAGTTTTTTACTGTTGAATGTATTGTTTTCTGATGAAGTCGAATGACGAAAGCAGAAAATAAATTGTCTACGCTAAAATTTGTGCCTCATGTTCTCAGTATAAGTTCCAGTTCTTCTGGCTGATTACATGAAAGATCATTATCAAAGAACTGCATAATTAATGGTAACAGTATTGCAGTTATAAAAACTAGTCACGTTAGCAGCCATGGAGTTGATATAATATGTAAGTGGGGGGTTTCCCCCAACATGAGGGATGCAAGGGAAAGGCTTTCCTCCTGAAAAAGAGGGTTAATTTCTGGTGCTCTGAATGTGGCTTTCAACAACTTTGTTTCATAGTATTGGAACTCGGAGAACTATCCTTTATATTGTAATCACCATCCCAGCTCCCCTACCTTGCAACTCTTGCTGAGAATCACATGGACTTGTGTTCCTAGGCAGAGGGTGCATTAACACACTTCTTTCCCTGATATGTTTGTACTGGAGTAAACTGTAAAACTTCAGTTGTAGTACATATTCCAGATATATGCTGTCACTGAGTTGTATGCCACCATTGTACCTATTACGCCCAATGCTAAATTCTTTGAGGCTGATACAAGCCATTTGTGACTCTAGACTTTTGTCAATAAATATTTGGATATATAAAGAAAATAAATACACTAAAACAATTGAAGGAAAAAAGAGAGTCTCCTATAGGAACCCCGGAATGGAAATAAAGCATTTGTACTAACCTGAAATCTTTATAAAAGTAAATATTAATATTTATATAATTAAAATGCTACATGAGAAAAGATTAATATTTGCATGATTGACATTCAGAATTGCAAGCACAAGTCAAAATTATAATGAAATAGTAATCAAAATGTGCTGTTTCATTCTTAAAGCATTTTTCATAGTGGGATTTATCCCTTTTCACCCCCCAATATGGTGGTTGTACCCCACTGTCTTCCTAGTTAAATATCAGAAATTGTGTGTGTTAAGAGAAAAGTGAATTCAGTAAGATATAGCAATCTTGATCTTTAAATGCAAATCAAACAAATCACAAATTTGTCACCATACAACAGAGTGTTGATCACAACTGCCACACAGTTAAGCCTGGTAACCTACCAAAACATATAATATGAGGTTTAGACAGGGAACCACAATGGTGCAGTGGTTAGCCTTGTTACCTCAAAACACTTGGCTCTCCAGTTTGGCCCTTGGCTGGCATACCCTCTCTGTGGAGTCTGCACGTCCTGTGCTTCAGTTTCCTCCTACATCGTAAAGGAGTACCATAGGTGAATTGATGATGCTCCAAATTGCCCATAGGTGTGTAGCAGTGTTTGAGTGAGTGTATATACATTCTGTGATGGGCTGGCACCCATTTCAGAATTAATTTCACTGCCTTGCCCCAGCCAGTGCTGGGATAGGCTCTGGCTTTTCTTTGATCCCTTGAAATGGATTAAGAGAAATGTCTTAGAATGAATGAATGAATGAATGAATGAATGAATGAATGAATGAATGAATGAAAGACTATAAAACTCATCGGTACAGCACTTTTGAAAATTTCATATCTGGTTTAAATTATCTTTTAGGCCTAGAGGCAGAAAATACAACTCATAACCATTAGCTTTAGAAACAAGCTGCATATGATGCTAGGCAAAGGAGATCTACAGAGTGCAAATTTAACTTACCATGCTATTATTATCATGTTGGTTTGTACTTATTTGCAAAACTGATCACTTGGTTTTCCTTTCCAGTTCTTAAATAGGGTGCCTTCTGTTTGGAGTCTGCATGATCTCTCTTTATCCAGGTGAATTTGTGATCCTCAAAATTGACCGCATGCATGCGTGTGTGTGTGTGTGTGTGTGTGTGTGTGTGTGTGTGTGTGTGTGTGTGTGTGTGTGTGTGTGTGTCTTTTTAGCAAACATCAAGATATAAAGTAACTATCAAAATCTCAGAAATTTGAATCATTGTTTTAAAAAATTGGTAAAGAGGTGTCTGCTTTAATTAAATTACTGTAATTTTTGGATACTTCCTCGCATGATTTCTTTTTGAGGAATATACTAGAAATTAAAATGACTTAGTTATCCACAGTGAATAAATGGCAATAGCTGAAGAAATGCCAATAAATGCTTTTGAAAAGCTGATGCATCTTCATGCTTCACAAACAAATAACTACTCGCCACTAAAACTTAAGTTCATAGGTTCATACTAAGCTATCTGCCCTAGGGCATTTATAAGCCTAGCCAGAGTGTGTTTGGCTTTCGCCACCCATTTTAAATTAATTTTGCTATGCCCTTTTTCGAGGTTGGTATACTGTGCCTCTGTCTAACAGTGACACAGAAGTGATACCCGGGGTAAACCTACGATCTCCCATCCACTCATCAAGATTCCTCTTGAAGAGAGTCAATGAGGGACTCTGCCTAACCTGGACTGGGATTTTATTCCAGAGTGAAGAGAGCCTCTGGGTTATGAATCTGTCCCTCCAGCATGTCCTATTTATTTCAGTGCTGAGGTTCAAGTCTCGAGCACGTAGCTTGATGGGATTTGGATGTTCTGAGGTGCAGCATGTCCATTAATTCCGGGTTGGACATGGCTTTATACGTCAGGCACAGATCGCCTCTGAGCAGGCGGTATGCCACTGAGTAGAGCTGAAGTTTCTTTAACCGGGCAGCATATGGCATCTGTTTGAGCCCTTTGATCCTCTTGGTGAGGTACTTTTGGGGTCTTTCCAGTTGCTGCAGGTGTCTGGTAAGGTACATCCCAAAAGGGGCATTGTACTCAATTATGGGCCTGATGAGGGATGAGTAAAGAGGCATGATGACCTCCCCTGATCTAGATGTGAATCCCTTCATGATTAGGTGGGCTATATAAAATGTTTTTCTAACCACTTTGGCCACGTGGTTGTCAAATGAGAGACTGCTATCAACTTGGGTCCCCAGGTCCCTAATTACTTCTTCCGTACTTAATGGATTACCACCTATGTGGTAATTTGTGGGCACTTTGTTTTTGCCAAAGTGGATGACTATACACTTTTTGGCGTTTAGCTTGAGGCCATGACTCTGGCCTCAAGTTGTTAAGTTGTTAAACAAGCCCTGTGATTCAATAACGCCTACAGTAAGTGTACACCTTAAGTGAACAGATAACACAGACATAACTCACACCTTCTTCCTTCTAAGTTTAGTTTTCCCTACTGATATTCTTGCAGCTTTAAATATTTTCAGGGATTCATAAAAGTTGCCACAAAGACTACATGTACACAGTGTAATCTTTTCGAGTGACTAGAAAGCAAAAAAAATGTGATAAGAATGTTCTTGAATACATATCTTGTACATTTAGTGTAGCCTTTATGATGTCTGAACATTCTTATTTTTTATTCTTGTTTATGTGTTTTTGCTGACTGTGAGATATTTGCCAAGCTAGTAATCTTCTTCCCTTACAAACTAACAGCATAGAAAATTCAAGACAACACATTCCACAGTTTGCCATGGTGCCACATGTTTCCTGTCACCTAAAATATTTATATATACTAATAATAAGGCTTAATAAATAAAGAACTGCAGTTGGATCAGTGCAACATGAGACTGTGTCTTTAAATCTTTTTAAGGTCACAGGTCATCTTGTGCTTAAACCGTTTTGCATAACAGTCCTGCTTCAACCAGAACTACATTTTAGCTGTTAGAACTGATTAAACTTTACAAACCTATTTCTGCCTTTATTTGTAGCACCAAGAAATATAGTTCAGTATTCAGCATAAAAAACTTGGGATGCACCTGTAGATAAATGTGGGATTCCACATTACACAGTTGCATCATAGGTTCATAGGTTCATAGGTTTATACTAAGCTATCTGCCCTAAGGCATTTATAAGCCTAGCCCAAATTATTGTGGCTTACGCCACCCCGTATATGAAAAAATACTGTGCCCATTAGTTTGTTGTGCCTCTGTCCAGCAGTGACCCAGAGATGATTCCCGGGGTACACCTACGATCTCCCATCCACAGGTCTAGATTTCTCTTGAACAGAGTCAGCGAGGTGCTCTGCCTCACATGGACCGGGATTTTATTCCACAGCATAGGGAGTCTCTGAGTGATAAATCTATCCCTCCAGCACGTCCTATTTATATCCGTGCTAAGGTTTAAGTCGCTTGCTCTAGTGGTTTTGGTGGATTTGGATTTTTTGAGGTGGAGCATGTCCATTAATTGCGGGTTGGACATGGCCTTGTATGTCAGGCACATGTCACCTCTGAGCAGACGGTATGCGACTGAATAGAGCTGGAGTTTCTTCAATCTGGCAGCATATGACAGATTTTGGAGTCCTTTATCCTTTTGGTGAGGAACTTTTGGGGTCTCTCCAATTGCTGCAGATGTCGGGTGAGATACATCCCGAATGGGGCATTGTACTTTCGATCATTGGTCTGATAAGTGAAGAGTACAGGGGAACAATGACCTCACTAGATCTGGATGTGAATCCCTTCATGATCAGGTGGGCAATGTAGAAGGTCTTTCTAACCACTTTAGCAATGTGAGTGTCAAAGAAAGGCCACTGTCAACCTGGGTCCCCAGGTCCCTGATAACCTCTTCTGTGCTTAGTGGATTGCCACCTATATGGTAGCTTGGGGTTACCTTGCTTTTCCCGAAGGGTATGACTATACATTTTTGGCGTTTAACTTCAGGCCATGGCTCTGGCACCAGCTATCTGTTTCCGTGAGTCCCTTCTGAAGGATATCAGTGTCCGATGCACTTTCCACTATGGCCCAGTTTGCAGTCATCTGCAAACTTTGTCAGCCAAAGTCCTCCCATGTTGGCCTGTACTTCTGAGAAGTAGATGCCAAACAATAGGGGCCAAGGACCGAGCCCTGTGGGACACCACTTGTGACCGGCTTGGAGTCTGACACAGCGCCAGCAACTCTAACCCTGTGGGTTCTGTCCTTAAGCCAGTTTGCAACCCATCTTGTGACATATGGGTTTACATTTAAGCTGGTAAGTTTTTCTACAATACCCGAGTGGGGTATTGTGTCAAAGCCTTTGCAAGGTCAAGGTAGGCTGTATGGACTGCCTTTCCTCATCAATGGCCTTGGTGACTATTTCGAAGAAGTCGACCAAGTTCAAAAGGCATGATCTTCCCTTGACAAAGCCAAACTGGGTCGGGTCCAATGTCTGCAAGTCCCTATATCTTTGTTTATGAGCTCCATTATGATCCTCTCCATAGGTTTGCAGGCCAGACTTGTTAAGCTTTTGGGGGTAATTACCAGGGTCCGTGAGGCCACCTTTGTGGAGTGGGACCACAGTTGCCGTCACGCCACTCCTTGGGCACGTATCCTGTGGTAAGGCTGAGATTAAACAGCTGCCTTATGTGTGGGTTTAATTCCTCATTTAGCTCGTGTAGCACACAGCCGGGGATACCATCCGGTCCCATTGATGCTGTGTTTTTAGCTTTAGAGAGAGCAGCTTTCACCTGCGCATTTGAGATGTCCGGGAGGCTACACTCGGCTGGGATAGTTATCTCTCCTTTAGGGGAGAGGGGTGAAGTTTGCACTGAACCTGTCTGCCAGTATGTTGGCAATGTCTGTGGGTTCAGTGATTTTTGTATCATTTTGGACTAATTCTGAGCATATCTGTGAGTTTCCACCCAGGTTCCTAACATAGCTGAAAAAGGCCTTATGATTGTCCTTTGAATCCATGGCAATTTTTCTCTCAAAAAAATCATTGCGCATCCTGAGTCTGTGGGTGGGGCAGAAGCAAAAAATGTTTCTCTTTAGCAGCAATATAACATTACATTGTCATGCTTTGGTCTCCTCTGTGGCCCTGACTATTGGATCAGATCTGGAGAAACAGCTGACCTTGGGTACCCAGAGATCAAGGAGAGTCACCAGGAGCAGATGATGGCCAGCTGTGAAGGGGAAAGCAAAATATTTAGAAACAATTCAGATGGACCCTAAAATTAAAACCTAATCATGAAGAGCTAAATGCAATTAATTTTTTTTGATCTAGTGACAGAGATGGCTAAAGCCCTGAATACAGCTCAGGTGACCCAACTTTGATTAGCAGCTTGTGTACCAGACAGAGCTGTCTGTAAAGGATGAGTGCCCATCATGGGGGAAAGACAGGGAAACGCAAACAGCAAAGTGTAGCAATCAGAGTGCTAGGTAGTTAGGTTCCTTCTCCAGTACAGCCACTACAGAGCAGCATAAGGGAGGTGCTGCACTCCTGAGTATGTTGTCCTTCAGATGAGACATTAAACTGAGGCCCCCATCTGCCTGAGTTGGTGGTAGCTCATATGAATGTAAAAGATCTCATGGCCCTTATGGAAAAGTATAGGGATGACTTTATTAACAACATCATGTGATGTATTTTCAATTAATATATATACACATTGCCAAAGTTATGTGCACAAACAAAAAGAACATTTGCAAAGATTGCATAAAACCTATGTATATCCTTTTTGCCATAACCAGAAACATATTTTTTCAGAATATATGAGACAACACTTCTTCACGCTTACTCTTCTATAACATTCATACTACCCCAATGTCACATTCTCTGTACCAGTGGTTTCACTGAATATTTTGAAAACTAACATGATTATATTAATTATATTTTAATCCAAACTTTTCCCAAAAAATAATTACCCTTCCACATTTAAGTAACATGTTCCAGACTTTCTTCAACTCCACTCAAAAACAGTCTTTCAGGAAGTTGTTTATAATTTATTGTATCGTTAATTGTTAACTTCTCTAGCATTAGTTTCCACAAGAGTTTCCATAAGAAAACTTGCATCTCCTTTTCTGGCTTCATTTGCTCCTTTCCATTGTTTATCACAGAAATTATTTTCCATTATCCTTTCATATCATTTGCTCCTTTTGCCTATAATCCCCAATAGTTAGTTTCCATATTTGATTTTATTCACATATTCTAGCATTATTTATTTATTTGTATATTTATTTTATTTATCCATTGTTGACCAGGTTAGTCCCACTAGGCTAGTGGCCTATTTTCTGTGGAGAACTAACATGGTATTTATACTATTAAGGGAAATTTGTCCAGGGCACTGGGGAACTTTCCCTGTTCTTTTTGATAGGTGTTGTGGGATCATTTACATCCACCTGAGCTACCACTGACTCAAACAGATGGAACCTCAGTTTAACATCTCATTCAAAGGATAACAGACTCAGAAGTGCAGCATCCCCAATGTTACACTGCATTGTCAGCAATCCAATCATCTGGAGTGGAAATAAAGCCCATAGCCTTCTGGTCTTCCACCCCAAAACTGACCACTGCTTATCCCTGTTCTTCCCATCCCATTTTCTCTTCTCTTGCATCACACCTTCCCA
This sequence comes from Protopterus annectens, assembly GCF_019279795.1. Taxonomy (NCBI): domain Eukaryota; kingdom Metazoa; phylum Chordata; order Ceratodontiformes; family Protopteridae; genus Protopterus; species Protopterus annectens. Next base: position 1,357,141,854 of record NC_056741.1, on the reverse strand, counting down.
TATACCTCTCTGTTGATCTCTCTATTTATGCTGTAACAATTCACCTATCAAATCCTTCTCTTTCTTACCTACCTTATCTAAACTCCAACACAAACTCAAAGAAGCTAAATGTACTGGGTATATAAATCCGAGCTGTCCTTATTCCCTCTACTACAGTAAATCAGTCTTCTCGTAATGGAATTAAATGTGAACCTCAAATACCTTCAAACCATCAAACCACTTTTCTAACCAGACTCTTTCACTAGGAAGTATAAATATGCCTCCAAGCTTACTTAGCAAATGTCATAAAATAAATTCTTTTTTATAGGACATCTTGAATACTGTCCATTAATATACAATATTCTGTATCTCCTTTAATACTGCATTTAACTTTTCCTGAATCACACACCGTGTTCCCAACTTTATTCCTAAAAATTTATGTCCTTTTTATCAAAATACACTCCTCCTATCTGAGTAGCTTCCCATATCTGTTTCATTTTTGCTTACTCAAATGGGAGGTCTTCCTCCATCTTAGACTCCAACACATTAATGAAATCCATCATCCAGGCTCTATTTTTGCTATAAATTCATACCAAATCATTAGCATATGAGATGAACAATAGTAAAATAACATCCTTTAATACAACCTAGCTTGACACAAAGCAATAGCACATTCCTCCAGGACTGCAGTTATAGTTATTTCAAACAATATCCTACTTAAGGGATAGCCTTACTTAACACCTTTCTTCAGTTTTAATGTATTTACCATAAATCAGTTTACCAACACTTGATTTCATGTTACTTTTACGTAGATTTTTGATAACATTTTTTGA